>NC_073378.1:23729991-23880731 GCF_028641065.1 Leucoraja erinaceus | reverse complement strand
GATCACCGTGAATGGCAGTGATGGAACTCAAAGGGCATGAATGGCCCCGCCCCTGAACTCGATTTTTCTATGTGTCTAGGGAAGGAAGGAATTCAGGCAGGCGAGCTTTTTTAGAACCAAAGTGTCACAGTCTGCCCTCTCCTCATTCTCATCCACTTCACCTCCCAGTACTTTTCCACCGGCCCCTCCTTCTCCTCACCTGCCTGCCTGCCACTCCCCTCTCATCAGCCTAACTCTTCTCACCTGTTGCACTCAGTTGCCTCTGATCACCTATTAACCCAGTATAATACTTGGTTTATACTCTCTAGAATTTAGGAGAATTGAGAGGGGATCTTATAGAAACTTACAAAATTCTTAAGGGGTTGGACAGGCTAGATGCAGGAAGATTGCTCCCGATATTGGGGAAGTCCAGGACAAGGGGCCACAGCTTAAGGATGAGGGGGAAATCCTCTAAAACCAAGATGAGAAGAACTTTTTTTCACACAGAGTGGTGAATCTCTGGAACTCTCTGCCACAAGGGTAGTCGAGGCCAGTTCATTAGCTATATTTAAGAGGGAGTTAGATGTGGCCCTTGTGGCTAAAGGGGTCAGAGGGTATGGAGAGAAGGCAGGTACGGGATACTGACTTGGATGATCAGCCATGATCATATTGAATGGCGGTGCAGGCTCGAAGGGCCGAATGGCCTACTCCTGCACCTATTTTCTATGTTTTTATATAGACTCTCCTCACCGTTCACACAGTGCCAGATTGTTCTCAACATTCATGCAAGACTCTCCAGCTGTAGGGGTTTTGCCTTTCCCTTTATTTCACTTCGGGCCCAACTGCCCGAGTTATTCTCTCCCTTGTCAGAGGGTCAAACGGCCACCAATCCACTCGAGCGGTTTCCAAGAGGGAGAATACAACAAAAGGGATTCCCCCAGGTTCTAGACCTCGGAATTATGGTGGAATATGATAAAAGGTTGAATTGACCAGAGTGTGCTGATGAGGGAAAACAGAAACCAAGATGGACTCAAAGCAAGTCTAAGATTTAAAGGCTTTATTAAACAATGAGAAATCGAATCTCACCAACACTACATAATACGTGGCTAAACTTACGCTTTAAACTAAGACTATGGACGAAAAACTATCGGGCACGTCGTAAAACTTACTTTACACACTTTTACTTGCAAGTACAACCACTCCCCCCTTTATCTCAACAATGCTATCCTATTTCGGGAATTTCACCAGGTCACTGGGATACTTACAGTTTGGGCTCACGAGCCGTCCAGCAGAGCAGGAAGAAAGAGAGAAAGAGTTCTGGCTTGACTACTGTTTTATACCTGAGCTTTCTTTGAAACCCCCAGGTGGTCCTCTGGATGAACAGGGTTCTTTTGATGATACCCAGTTTCGATCTGGCATGAACAATAGGCTTCCGATGATAAGGGGCTTGCTGATGTCATGATCCCTCAGCCTGATCGTTATCCCATCGTCTGGACGGGCTCCTATTGTCTCGATGGATGGGTCATCCTGCTGAGACTTGGTTCCTTCCTTTGTGTATCCAAGATAACCTCGTTATCTCCGTCTCAGCCTTTCCTCCCCACACCATTCGCCCAGTTGTTTGATGCGCAAGTCCACATGCCAGACAGGTTTGTGGATTGGGGGTTATTCCGTTGCAGCCAGCAAATTTGTCTTTTTAAAATGTCCATGTCCTTATCCGAGTTCTTCCATGATTTTGGAGGATTTGCCCCAATAACTTACATGCCCCTACGATACGTCCAGGCTTGCACGGACCGTATCGATTGACAAAGTTAGTGGGCAATCCTCCAGCCTCAAGAGCTGTAAACACTCCTGGTGAGAAGGTGAAATTATGTACCCCGAAAGCCCCCTTAATTGCTAAACTAGACCCTCGAAGCACATTAACACACTATACACCTTTTACTTTACATCAATCCCACAAACCATACAGTACCCTCACGACCATTCCGTGGAAATGCAGGGATTACAACATATGTACAAAAACTTGCACTAGAGTACAGACATTTTACAGTGATGGGGTGTCGTTATGGTGACATCGGGCGGCTCGATTTACCAGCTGTTGTAATTTGGCCATCCTCCTCCGCCTTTTAAATTTGCAATTAATGCATAGCAAATACAGCACAATTATCATCTGGCAGATGATCAGAACATGGGACACGATGCGGACCCATGCTGGAACTATGATCCAGGACTCCAGGTCCCACCAACTTGGAGACTTGATCTCTTCGATCTCCCTGGCGATATCCAGAGTCTTTTGTTCCAGGGAGAAGAAGTGTTTGTGCGACAACTCGACCGCCACCAGCAACTCTTTTAATTTTTCATTCACTGGGGGAATATCATACCCAAAATGGGCAACATAGTTAAATAAGTCAGTTACATTTTCTCGTACCGAGAGGTGAACCGAAGAAGGTTCCGGGATGGGTAATATTCGCTGCTGTGCCACATGGACTTCTGCCCTGGGTTTAAAGCAGAAGCTGCTGTGCAGTATCGGGCACCACAGCTGTGATCCGTGCTGATACCGCTGGGCACTTGTGGTGACACAGTACGTCCCACTGCCTATATACACCACCTGTGGAGGGACATGGTCTGCTGCCATCGCCTCCATGGTGCAGTTTATAGGCTGTGCCCCAACAGTCCTGAACCCACACTGAGGCCTAGCCTCAGCGCCCATGTGCTGGGGACACAGGATTACCTGTGCTCCCCGGCTCCGACAACCCAAAAGGTCAATGCCTGTCACAGCTTGCTCCCTCACTATGACATAGGGCGGGACCTTCCCGTAGCGAATATGCACCCCCCCCACGAACAACTCCCACGTTCTCCACTCGGTACAGAGGAGCTGGTCGTGCCGAGGTTCCCATCACCGGGATTCTTACGACCACTCCCATTATGGTGTGATTGGATTTTCCGCAATCCACCGGTACCGGGTAGGCCTCGGAAGCCACACGAAGCTGACAAGGACTCAAAGTGCTGTTATAAGGGTGTAGCGCTGCTAGGTGCTGGTTGCTTATCCAGGAGGGGACCCGACCTTGCCTCAGGTCTTCCAGGTTGCTCCTCCCCTCCCCCAACAACCACGCACCATACGGCCCATACGGCCCACACACCTCATTCTGTGCAGCCTGATCGGATGCATTCCGGTCCTCTTTAATCAAAGCGTTTATCGTTTTTGCATGTGTCTCCAATTGTGCTATGATTTCTTTTAGATGTAGAGTCATTGCCACCTCTTCGTGCAGTCCCGATCCTACCACCGCATTTTCCTCCCCCAGAACCTTTCGTAACTGGCCCTTCAACTGATTGATCTGCAAGGCCAGTTCTACGTTGTCCATGCTATTAATAATAGACGTCCCCGTGTTAAATGCTGTAAACCCGTCGTTAACCACCCCTCGTCTTTGCCTACCGGACCCCAAAGTGAAATCCCCTCCCCCGCGGTACATCTCTTCAATGTCTATGTCCCCAAAATCCAGGTTGTGGAATTTCTGGAACATGTCTTTTAGCAGGGCCTGATATAATAATTCCGTCTCACGGGGACACCATGCGGGTAACCGCACTTCAGTCAAATTTAATACTACTGAGGCCACAGCGTAATGCACTCCCTGGTACAGCACCCTTTTGGTTGGGACAAATGCTAACCCATTCTCCGGCCCTTTGGTGGTGGTTGGACAGTTGTGAGGGTCGATCGGTTGGGCTGTGGGTAGGGGCTTCTTCACCTGAACCAGCAATTCGGTTGCTTTTACTGTCATCCCAGTCCTGGGGGCCACACATGCCTGCCCACTGCGGTCCCAATCTATCCCATTCCCGGGGTCTTGCCACCACTTGACGAAAGTTATTGATACCCCTACCGGACACACCTTGGCAGACCCTCATAGACATAAATAAAGCCCCTGGTCATAGGCCAACCATTTGTCCCAACATACAGTGATCCCTCCCGGTGACCCCGTGATGGTCCGGTAGGTATCATTGTCCAGTCTTTCCCAGTCCGAGGATCGATCCCTCATGTCCGAGCTCAGCTTCCTGAGCCACCACCATCTCCCCAAAGGAACATCCCCCTTACAGGTTAAACACACCCGCCTGCCCTCAGTCACCCTAACCCGGTCGGTAGCCATCTGTATCTCGGCACAGGGTATGGATGCTTCCCCGTAGGCGAAGCTCCTGTGGCTGGAGAACCTGGTCGAGTTTGACCCCATTGAGCTGCATCACTAAAACTGATCCGTGCCCTTCCCTTGGAGTTAGTAATACTAAAAGCCATGCTGTGCTAAGGCAACGGGTGTCCATTTGAACTGCATATGTTCAAGGTCTGGCAGCAATCATTGAAAGGCATTACTCACTGAAAATGAATTGTTAGATCACTGTAAAATTTTCCATTAAGATCTGACTAATTTTCAACATTTCACTTCAGGCACTCAGGCCAAACCCACAAGTTACTCACAAGTCACTATGGTAAACTCACGGGCTACTACGCTATTACAACGAGTTTAAAAGTTTTAAATGTTTCATTCAAGAGTACATTTGACTCGTGGAAATCTTTCAACATGTTGAAAATTTTTCACGAGTTAACACGTTTCCCGAGTACCTGCCGTTAGCGTTTCAAGTCGCTAAGGTCAAGTCAAGTCGAGTTTATTCGTCACATGCACATACGAGATGTGCAGTGAAATGAAAAGTGGCAATGCTCGCGGACTTTGTGCAAAAAGACAAACAAACAAACAAGCAAACAAACTACAATCAGAATGGAACAATCACATATTCTTTTACATATTAAATATTGTGGGTGGAAGGAAAAAGGGAAAAAAAACAGCAATTTAAAAAAAAGCAGTAGAGTGGTTCAGTAAAAGTTACTCCCTGGTGAGATAGGAGTTTACAGTCCTAATGGCCTCTGGGAAGAAAATCCTTCTCAACCTCTCTGTTCTTGCAGCAAGGCAACAGATGCGTTTGCCTGACCATAGCAGCTGGAACAGTCCGTTGCAGGGGTGGAAGTGGTCCCCCATGATTTTATTGGCTCTGGAGTTGCACCTCCTGATGTATAGTTCCTGCAGGGGGGGCGAGTGAAGTTCCCACAGTAAGTTCGGCCGAACGCACTACTCTCTGCAGAGCCTTCTTGTCCTGGGCAGAGCAATTCCCAAACCAGATGGTAATATTTCCAGACAAGATGCTTTCCACAGCCACAGTTACGTCCACGAGTTCCGACGTTCCCGACGTTCCCTACGTTAACCTCTCTTGGCTACGTTAATTCTACATGATTACCACGAGTTTGATTTGTTTTTTAACTCGGGGTCAACATCTCCGATTACCTCTCTTGGACCCACAATACCTCAACACTGGTCAAGAAGGCTCACCAGCATCTCTTCTTCCTGAGGAGACTAAAGAAGGTCCATCTGTCTCCTCAGATCCTGGTGAACTTCTACCGCTGCACCATCGAGAGCATCCTTACAAACTGTATCACAGTATGGTATGGCAACTGCTCTGTCTCCGACCGGAAAGCACCGGTTCCTTGCTCCCCTCCATTGAGTCTGTCCAAAGCAAGCGTTGTCTACGAAGGGCGCTCAGCATCGTCAAGGACTGCTCTCACCCCAACCACAGACTGTTTACCCTCCTACCATCCGGGAGGTGCTACAGGTCTCTCCATTGCCGGACCAGCAGGTCCAGGACAGCTTCTTCCCTGCGGCTATTACATTACTTAACCGTACCTCGGTGACTGCCAGTCACTCCCCTCCCCCCCCCCCCCCCCGACACTCCTTCACCCAGAAAAAATTGCACTACAACAACTGTATTTACGTATATTTATTTATTGCTTGTATTCTATGTCGCTCTTCTGGGGAGATGCTAACTGCATTTCGTTGTCTCTGTACTGTACACCGCACAATGACAATAAAGTTTGAATCTGAATCTGAACCTGAATCAATGGAGGGTGGACTCGTACCGTGTGACAGGGGGTTTAAAAGCTCCTCCTTCTGTGCAATATCCACATCCATTTGCTTATCCAAAAGGCTTGTGGGTGGATTTTCACATTCAACGTGTATTTATTGTGAAGGGAGTCAAGGGGACAAGGCTGATTGGTTCTGAACCTTTCAAAACTTCTAGTTTCCCCTTCCCCCTGACTCTCAGTCAGAAGAAGGGTCTCGACCCCGAAACGCCACTCATTATTTTTCACCAGAGATGCTGCCTGTCCCGCTGGGTTACTCCAGCATTTTTGTGTCTATCTTCGGTATCATTCAGCATCTGCTGTTCCTTCCCACACAACCTGGTTAATAGTTTTTTTTCGCCCAGGCAAAGAACAAACTGCAAGTGGCACTCGACGAGTCAGACTGCATTTCTGGAGAGTAATGGGCAGACGATGTTTTAGTGCGGGTTATGCATGCTGTCAGAGACAGCCCTGGACACGCCCTTTCCCTTGTTTTGCTGTTTAACCAACTTCTTTTCCTCCCGATTGTGATTAAACAGAAAGGCAACTCTGGAACGTTATTCTCGCTTTCCTTCCCCAAACAATGACCTGCTGAGTATTTACAGCAGCGGTGTCGGTTTTCATTGCTGGTGGAAAAAAATGTCGGTGTCACACACAGTGACTCGATGAAGGCGCAGGTGAACCAGACACTAATTTCGCCTTTGAACGCAATACGAGAGAGTACCTACCAGATCAGAGGGCGGTATCACTTCGTGTATTTACTACGAAGGGAGTAAAGTGGACACGAGTGGACGCTGGAGCCCAGTAAACTCCTTGATCTTGTCATCATCATATATACTCCACAGAGGGACAGGATTGGATTTAGAGTTCCTTTCTCTAACCTTCACAAGACCAACGATGGGACGGAAGACACGCCGTTTCCTTGTCCTGCTGGCTTCTTTATTTTGCTGTTACTCTGTCACCTGGTTGATAAAAGAGAAGGCGAATTATGCCAGGTACGATTTGTATTCTTTTTGTTTTCAAGCATGCAAATAATTTGAAAGTAAATTAGAATAGCCATATTTTACTATGAAACAATAGGTGCGTGGGGGTGATTTGGTTTCAATTTCCCCATGAGGAAGACATTGTGGAGGGGACGTATTGACTGTTTGTTCTTATTCATTGGAAACTTTAATTATTCCTTTCGCAAAGCTCAATATTATTTTTGAAGCGTGTGATCCTGTCCCTCTGTGGAGTATATATATGATAAGATCAAGGAGTTTTTGCTCCAAAGACGTACAGATGTGTAGGCGAATGTAAAAATATGTCCCTAGGGTAGTGTTAACGTGCGGGGATTACTGTTCAGTGCAGACTTGGTGGGCCGAAGGGCCTGTTTCCGCGCTGTGTCTCTAAACTAAACTATCACGGAGTCAGTAAACACAGCAACGTTTACTTCATTGCCTGACTATATTTGAAAAAGACACAAAGTGCTGGAGTAACTCAGTGGGCACCTTGGCGCCGAATTACTACAGGACTTTGTAGTTTTTATGTCAACCCGACATCTGCCGTTCTCCAGTTGCCTTTATTCAAAAATGCACCCATTGTTTCAGGCATCACAGGAATTGTAAATGAGGAGACATTGACATCTTGATAAATTAACGCTCAGTCCCTCGGATTTTAGATGCATGTTATCAGGGTCGATTGCAGAAAACGGCGGAGATAATGATAATTAGAGAATTAAAGATGGGCTAAGGGTGCCAAGGTACCTGCGAATGTAGGTGCCAAAGAATATAGGTGATCCTTGAGCCTAGTATTAAAAGATTAATGCAACACAAACATCGATCATTGAGTCTTTTTTTTTGTTTGTTTTTGTTTTTTTTTGTTTTGTTTATTTTATTAGAAGTTAATAAAGTACAAAACAGTACAGTGGAACCTAATTTTAGGTGCCAACTATGTAATACCGTAATCCATTCTATGCACAACCTCTAGTTTTATATTATGAGAAGGAAGTAAGCAAGACAAGAAAAAGAAAACAATAGAAATAGATCATTGAGTCTTATGGCATGGAAAACAGGTTCTGTTTCCCCAAATTGCCCACATGGGCCAACAGGTCCCATCTACAGTCGTTCCACTAGCCTGCGCTTGCGTTATCCATGAACCTGTCTAAATGTTTATTTAACGTTGCGATAGATAGTACCTGCCTCAACGACCTCCTCCGGCAGCTCATCCTGCCATCACTTGACTCTCTAATGCAGTTTGGTTTTTGGATTTTTTTTTCATGCGTTCCGCCTCCATAATTTAAGTGAGAACTGGAGAGGGGACCCCTGCCGGTTCCCATTTACTCCTTCCCCGAGAAGAAGCGACCCAGTTTTTTATTTTGGTTTATTTAGGATTGATTGTACCTGAAGCAGGGGTTCCCAGACCTCCCTTTATGGCAAGAGAAAAAAATCTATAATTAAAAATAAATCCTCAAAAAATCATTCTTAATCAGTAATGACCCTCTTATAAAGAATATCCCCCTCAGGGTATATTTACTGCAACTTTTTAGAAAGGATGGTTCCGACCCTACTCATTACCTTTCCTGAAGATCAGGATCAACTCTCGGGAGATTTTCAACAACATCACTCAATAGCCTCTCCTCCGGATCTGTTTCTTCTTATTTGATTTTTATTCGAATCCTGCACATTTCCAAAACTGGAATCCCAGCAGGCTTCCCCTAACTGCGCCCTCCTACTCAAAACTTCTTCTCCCCCTACCCATGAGGTGGGTTCTATAGCTCAGACTCCTGGGTTTCTATTTGTTCTCGTAATGCAGGCCATCCTCTCTTTTCAACGTTTTGTGCAACCCATCAGTTAATGTTTCCTCTTGAAAAAATTGTTTGTTCGTTCTTTTCCCAGGCGGTGATTAACCATCTTCTTTTTCCCTATAAACATCGTTGCCATGTCCAAAAAAAAAATTGTCGGGACAACTTTGTTCGGTAAATAGGTGGGAGAACATAGCGGTTTTTCTTCTTTCGTGGCGAGGTTCTGTTTACCAAACTTTTCTTGTACATACCTTGTGCAACCCCACATGAGGTTTGTCTCCTCCTGTTCCAGCTATTCATGAGACACCCGTTGGATGTGCATAGCCAAACTCTCATTCGGACACAACCTTCCATTCCAGTTTGGGGGGGGCGAGAAGTAGGTGGGGAAATGTGGGGAAGGATGGACATGGTTTTCGGTTTTATTTTTTCACGTTAACACAATCAAATTATATGAGCATTTTTTTGAAAGCACAGTGACCCCTTAAGGGAGAGCTGGCTTTTATTTTATTACGTAAGTTTTATTGGATGAGTCAATAACCTATGAGATGTTGTGCATTCATGGGAACACGGAGTATACAGTACAAAAAAAAAAAGGAAAAAAAGAACAAATCAAAGGCACAAGTCAAAAAAAAAAAATAAGGAATTGACTATCAAACTGGGGGAAACGGAAAACACCCAATATCACAAAGGTGAATCGCTAGTTAGAAGACGACAAATAAACCAAAGCCCTAAATGAGAAGGGTAAAGTTTAGGGTGTGAATCAATGCAAATAAAACTGAATAAAATATTTTTTTAAATGTGATTGCTGGTCATGAGAAAACAAGTTTGGGAAATTGATAACAACAAATGTGGAAATGACATTAAGTTACGAAATGAAAAGAAGTTACTTTAATAAATAAACTACCTGCTGGAGGATTTATATTTCGCTTGGGCAGTTTTCGGAATTAATTTCTCTAATTTCAAGTAACCCTTGCACTCCCTCTCACTCTGTCCCGTACCCACTCTAGTCGTCCTGCCGGTTTCACAGTTTGTATCCCTTCATCCACAGCCCACAATGGACCATTGTGGGCTCCACCCTCCTAAGTCATCGGTGCCAGCTCTGATTTGTTCTGTATCTTTTCATACCCTCCTTAGTTACCCCCCACCCCTGGACTCTCAGGCTGAGAGAAAAAAGGGTATCTCGACAAAAGAACAAGGAAGTTTGATGCTCAGGCGGAAGGAGGGTCCCCGCGACCCACGTTACCCCAACCGCCTCCTTTCCTCCGACATTGCTGCCTGACCGCACTGGAGTGAGTGGGCTTTGGGTTGGTGAAAGGAAGATGGTCAGAATAGCAGCAGTGGTGAGAAAGGGGCGGTAGTTGTTCAAGTCTGCGTCAAGTGCGTCACGCTGTTTTTAATTGGCCCCCATATACTGACAATGGACCAATTACCTTTTGATTTACCTGGCGCTAAACACGGCCTGTAAACAATTGACGGAACAACGTACAACCAATCAAAACTAAGGTAAATTAATAACCCGGTATATCAGGTAAACTATAAATAGTGCAAAAACGGACATCTGAGGTACAAACAAAGACGGCCATAGTTGCTGAGGTTAATGTTGTGTAGTGTTCAAAAGCCTGATGGTTGCTATGAAGAAGCTGTTCTTGAACCCAAAGGTTACTGTTTTCAAGGTCCTGTACCATCTTCCTGATGACAGCAGTGAAGTGAGACCATTGCCAGGGTGATATGGACTTTGATCAAATTGGCTGCTTTTTGAGGCAGTGCTTCCTACAGATCCCTTTGATGGTGACGAGGTCATGACTTGTGATGGACCGGGCGGTCTATCACTTTCTGCTGTTTCCTTGGTTCACGCGCGTGTTAGTTGCCAAACCAGGCTGTGATGCGAATACCCAGATCCTTCTCTACTGTACATCTGTCAAAGTTTAATAGAATATTCATCGACATGCCAAATCTCCTCAATATGCTGAGGAAGTAGGGACTTCCTGTGTGATTGTACTGATGGTACACAGAAATGCTGGAGAAACTCAGCGGGTGCAGCAGCATCTATGGAGCGAAGGAGGTAGGCAACGTTTCGGGCCGAAACCCTTAATGTACTGATGTGCTGGCCCAGCACTGATCTGCAGTAGATATGAACAGCCACCATCCTGAAGCTGATGACCCTCTCCACACGTATGTGTCTTTACCCCTCCAGAGGCCAGCAATCATCTCCTTAGTCTTGCTGATTGGTGACTTCATGAGGAGAAAGCCAGAGATTTAGAAGAACTGTTGGTAAATTGGCTTTGCTGAATGAAGGTGAAGGTTCAAGTTGCCAACTTTTCAGCAACCACAAGCAAGAATATTCATCAACTTTTTCATATTTTTGGTTGACCTGCTATCTTACTGTGGACTTTGCACACAATGTTAATAATACTACGTGCAATATGTATATATATAAAAACAAATAAATACATAAATGTTACTATGCATATATTGCACATGGTGTATTAACATTGTGTGCAAAGTCTCTCTCTGTCTCTTTTTCTCTCTCTCTCTCTCTGTCTCTTTTTCTCTCTGTCCTCTCTCTCTCTCTCTCTGTCCTCCTCTCTCTCTCCTCTCTCTGTATCCTCTCTCTCCTCTCTGTCCCCCCTCTCTCCTCGTCGTGTCCTCTATCTCGAGAGCGCTTCTTCCTCGGCTCGCCTCTTCTATTCCTCCTCGCTCTCTCTCTCGTCGCTGTCCTCGGCTCGCTCTCTCTGTCGCTGTCCTCTCTCTCTCTCGCTCTGTCTCTAGTCCTCTCTCTCCTCTCTGTCCTCTGCTCTTCTCGTCTCTGCCTCTCTCGGCGGCTCTCTCTCTGTGTCCTCCTCTCTCTCTTTCCTCATCCTCTCTCTCTCGCGGTCGGGGAACTCGGCGCTCTCGGTCGGCGCGGCGCGCTGCAGGCGCTAGGCTCGCGGTGCTAGCTCGGGCCGCGCTGGCGGCCTGGCGCAGCGATCTGTGTCAGCCTCTCTCCGAGCGCGTCGGGCTGGGAAGTGTCGAGAGAGAGGCGGCTCGAGTCCTCCCGCGGAGCTGGATAGCTCTCGCGGGGAGAGTAGAGCGAGCAGCTCGCGGGCTGAAGCTCTCGCTCTCGGTCTGGCCTCTGCGCTCCCTCGCGCAGAGGCCTCAGAGGCGGCTTCCGCGAGGGGCGCGCGGGGGGAGCGCGGAGGGGAGGGCCTCGCTCCACTTCCTCTCAGAGCTCTGCGCGCTCTCCCTCAGCCCTCTCGCAAGGTCTCAGAAATCTCTCCGGGCCTCCGCGGCAGCGGCGAGAGCGAGGAGAGAGGCCCCCTCTCTCTCTCTCTGGTGTCCTCTCCTCTTCTCTCCTTGTCCTCTCTCCGCTCTGTCCTCGCTCTCTCTCTGCCTCCCTCAAACACTCACCCACTCTCTCTCCCTCTCTCTCCCGTCTCTCTCCCCTCTCTCTCCCGACTCTCTCTCAAAAACTCCTTCTCCCTCTCTCTCCCTCTCTCTCACCAACTCCTCCCCCCCCCCCCTCCCATCTCGTCGGTCCCCCTCTCTCCCTCCCTCATCTCAACCCTCTCTCTCCCTCTCAACTCTCCCTCTCTCTCTCCCTCATCTCTCTCCGCCGCTCTCTCTCCCTCCTCCCTCGCTCTCCGCCACCCTCACCACTCCTCGTCCTTCTCCTCCCCCACCTCTCCCAACAAACCTCAACTCCTCCCCTCTCTCTCTCCCTCGCGCGCCAAAAACTCGTCCCTTCCGTCCTCTCCCTCCCTCGCTCCTCTCCCTCTCCCTCCTCCTCAAAAACCTTCCCGCTCTCCCGCTCATCCCGCAACCTCCCTCTCTCACTCTCCCCTCAAAAAGACTCTCCCTCTCCCCCCCCCTCTCTCTCTCTCTTCCCCCCCCCTCCCTCGTCTCTTCTGTCCCCCCCCTCTCCTCTCTCTCTGTCCACCCGTCTCTCCAAATCTCCTAAATCCAAAAGCCTCTACAGCGAAGAACCCTCTCTCTCTCTCTCTCGTGCCGGGGGCCTATCTTTCTGGCGGCCCCTCCTCATCTCCATCTTCTCCTCCCAGGGAACATTCCTCTCCTCGGACTCATGGCCTCCAACGAGAGGAGAGAGAGCGAGCGAGCGAAGTCAGCCTCGAGGGCCCACCTCGAGCGGCCGCGATCCAGGTCTTCGAGAGCCCTATAGAGCGAGCGAGGCATGTCCGAAGCGAAATGAGCGAGAGATGCGAGGCGACCGAGAGAGAACGAGGCGGAGGAGATACGGAGCGTCCCCCCTCCCTCCCCTCCTCTCGCCCTCGCCCCTCTCTTCCCCTAAATGAGCGTCTACTCGCCGCCCTCTCTCTCTGTTCCACTCATCTGCTCTGCCCGCTCGTACTCCTTCTCTCTTCTTCTTCCAACCGCATCCATCCTCTCTCCTCTCACTTGAACCTGCTCTCCGCGCCTCCGCTCCTCGGTCCTCTCTAGACTCTCTCTCTATAACCGAAACTCGGAACAACCCCCGCAGGCCCGACTAGGGGCCTCTCGGCTTCCTCGCCTCGGTCCTCTCGATCTCCTATAGAACGCTCCTCTCTTCGGTCTCCAGGTCCTCTCTCTCTCTCTCGGTTCCTCTCTCTCTCTCTCTGTGTCATACTCTCTCCTCTCTCATCATCTGTCCTCCGCAGCGCTCATCTCACCTCAAATCTTCTGTCCTCCTCTCCGCTCCTCACTCTCTGGTCCTCCTCCTCTCAGTCTCCTCTCCTCCTCTCTCTCTCTTACTCTCTCTCTCTCTTTCCCTCTCTCTCTTTCTTCCTCTCCCTCTCTCTCTCCCTCTCGGCCCCGATCCTCCTCCCTCTGGTCCCTCTCCCTCATCCTGTCATGTCCTCTCCCCTCCCTCGGTATATTCTCCCTCGAGGTCCCTCTATCGCTCCCGGTCTCTCCTCCCTACGCTCCTCTCTCCTCATCTATCTCTCTCTCTGGCACTCGCTGCCGTCGCTCTCTGGCGAAGCTCGTCTCTCTCTTCCTCTCGCTATCTCTCTCGCTGTCTCGCTCTCTGTATCTCCTCGCCTCTCCATTCCCTTTTCTCTGCTCCTCTGCTCATCTCATGTCTCTCTCCCTTCCCTCTCCACACTCCCTTCGGTCTCTCTCAACTCTTATCTACTATCTCTTCTCATCTATCTCGGCGTCTCTCTATCGTCCTCTCTCTGTCTCTCTGTGGTATATCTATGCTGTCTCTCTCGATGTCTATTATACTTGTCCCTCTCTCGTCTCTCTCTGTCTCTTCTATCTCTCCCGCTCAGTCCTATCTCCCGTCTCCCTACCTCCCGTCGCCCCCCTCCGTATCTGCCTCCCCCCCCGTCGACCCGCGTGCCTCCCCCCCTCCCTCTCCCCCCCCCCCTGCCTCCCCCCCCCATCTGCTTTTAGAGATATAGAGTGGACAGCTATCTGCAGAGCCAAAAGAGATGGGGGAGATATTGAACAATTTCTTTTCTTCAGTATTCACCAACGAGAAGGATATTGAATTATGTGAGGTAAGGGAAACAAGTAGAGTAGCTATGGAAACTATGAGCTTCAAAGAAGAGGAAGTACTGACACTTTTGAGAAATATAAAAGTGGATAAGTCTCCAGGTCCGGACAGGATATTCCCTAGGACATTGAGGGAAGTTAGTGTAGAAATAGCGGGGGCTATGACAGAAATATTTCAAATGTCATTAGAAACGGGAATAGTACTGGAGGATTGGCGTACTGCGCATATAACAGGTACGGCACGGAAACAGGCCATCTCGACCCTTCTAGTCCGTGCCGAACACGTATTCTCCCCTAGTCCCATATACCTGCGCTCAGACCATAACCTTCCATTCCTTTACCGTCCATATAACTATCCAATTTATATTTAAATGATAAAAACGAACCTGCGTCCACCACCTTCACTGGAAGCTCATTCCACACAGCTACCACTCTCTGAGTAAAGAAGTTCCCCCTCATGTTACCCCTAAACTTATGTCCCTTAATTCTCAAGTCATGTCCCCTTGTTTGAATCTTCCCTACTCTCAGTGGGAAAAGCTTTTCCGCGTCAACTCTGTCTATCCCTCTCATCATTTTAAAAACCTCTATCAAGTCCCCCCATAACCTTCTGATGTTGTTCCATTGTTTAAAAAGGGGTCTAAGAGTAAACCTAGCTATTTGACCTGTTAGTTTGACATCAGTGGTGGGCAAATTAATGGAAAGGATACTTAGAGATACTTAGTTTGACGTCAGTGGTGGGCAAATTAATGGAAAGGATACTTAGAGATAATATATATAAGCATCTGGATAAACAGGGTCTGATTAGGAACAGTCAACATGGATTTGTGCCTGGAAGGTCATGTTTGACTAATCTTCTTGAATGTTTTGAAGAGGTTACTCGGGAAATTGATGAGGGTAAAACATATATACATCATCAGTGGATGTTGTATATATGGACTTCAGTAAGGCCTTTGACAAGGTTCCTCATGGAAGGTTGGTTAAGAAGGTTCAATGGTTGGGTATTAATGGTGGAGTAGCAAGATGGATTCAACAGTGGCTGAATGGGAGATGCCAGAGAGTAATGGTGGATGGCTGTTGTCAGGTTGGAGGCCAGTGACTAGTGGGGTGCCCCAGGGATCTGTGTTGGGTCCACTGTTGTTTGTTATGTACATCAATGATCTGGATGATGGTGTGGTAAATTGGATTAGTAAGTATGCAGATGATACTAAGATAGGTGGGGTTGTGGATAATGAAGTAGATTTTCAAGGTCTACAGAGAGATTTATGCCAGTTGGAAGAGTGAGCTGAAATATGGCAGATGGAGTTTAATGCTAATAAGTGTGAGGTGCTACATCTTGGCAGGACAAATCAAAATAGGACGTACATGGTAAATGGTAGGGATTTGAAGAATGCAGGTGAACAGAGGGATCTGGGAATAACTGTGCACGTTTCCCTGGAAGTGGAATCTCATGTACATAGGGTGGTAAAGAAAGCTTTTGGTGTGCTGGCCTTTATAAATCAGAGCATTGAGTATAGAAGTTGGGATGTAATGTTAAAATTGTACAAGGCATTGGTGAGGCCAATTCTGGAGTATGGTGTACAATTTTGGTCGCCTAATTATAGGAAGGATGTCAACAAAATAGAGAGAGTACAGAGGAGATTTAGTAGAATGTTGCCTGGGTTTCTGCAACTAAGTTACAGAGAAAGGTTGAACAAGTTAGGGCTTTATTCTTTGGAGCGCAGAAGGTTAAGGGGGGACTTGATAGTGGTCTTTAAAATGATGAGAGGGATAGACAGAGTTGACGTGGATAAGCTTTTCCTACTGAGAGTAGGGAAGGTTCAAACAAGGGGACATGACATGAGAATTAAGGGACATAAGTTTAGGAGTAACATGAGGGGGAACTTCTTTACTCAGAGAGTGGTGGCTGTGTGGAATGAGCTTCCAGTGAAGGTGGTGGAGGCAGGTTCGATTTTATCATTTAAAAATAAATTGGATGGTTATATGGACGGGAAAGGAATGGAGGGTTATGGTCTGAGCGCAGGTATATGGGACTAGGGGAGAATACGTGTTCGGCACGGACTAGAAAGGTCGAGATGACCTGTTTCCATGCTGTAATTGTTATATGCTTATATGGTTTGATGGACAAATTGTTCATTCCCGGAATATCTGTGTTGTGACATTCCAATCTCCAAGGTTTTATTGACCCTTATCAGCGACAATGATTGAGATATATTCAACAGACTTAAGAGTTCTACGTAGGTATTTTTCAGAGTGCAGTGGAGGTGTACTATTCTATGATGCTCTGGAAAAGTCATGTCTGGAATTTACAGCGACATGGGTGAACGACAGATGAGCTGACGCAGGGACAGATGTTATGTAGTGGAAAATGAGAAAGAACATGGAGTGTAAAATATAGTGTTACAGCAATAGAGAAATTGCAGATAAAAGAAAATGTTGTGGTTGCAACAAGGTAGATTGGGAAATCAGGAATATCTCCTTGGCTTACGGGGTTCATTTCTAACAGGGAGGATGAATATTTTCTTGAATATGATTGTACATGCTTTCAACATTTTGTATATTCAATTCAACAAGAGAAGGGAGAAGAGGGAATGTTGGGGGTGTGAATGTTCCTTGATTATGTTGGCTGCTTTTCTGCGGCTGCATGAAGCGCAAATGCAATCAGTGGGGTGGTGAGGGACTTGCTTGGAGTCTGCAGAAGGGTCCCAACCCGAAACATTGCCCATCCATTCCCTTTACAGATGCTGTGTCTGACTTGCTGAGTTACTCCAGCTCTTTGTGCTTATGCAATGTCCTGTGCTGGCGAGAGGTGTTGCCAAGCCGAGCTGAGACATATCTTGAAAGATAATAATAATAATAAGCCTTTATTGTCATTGTACTTAGAAATACAGGTGCACAACCTTTTATCCGAAAGCCTTGGGACCAGACACTTTTCGTAATTCAGAATTTTTCGGTTTTCGGAATGGAAGATTTTTAGCGTAGATTTTAACGGCTGGCTCAGTGGTAGAGTGCTCGGCTCGTATCCGTAAGGTCGCGAGTTTGCGCCTCGATCCCGGCAGTTACTCGATCGCGAGTTTGAGTCTTCAATGTAGGTTTTTCTTGCAGAATAGGAGAGAATAGGGAGGGTTAGGCTGGGATCATTCTCTGCGAGATAATCTTAGTGCGGGAGACAAGTGTAGGAGAGGTGTACTGACTGTGTGGGCAGAACTTTGGAAGTGATTGCCCACCATTCTCAAAAGCCGCTGTGTCTTCCTGTCCCTCCAACTCCAGAGGAATCCGCTGCCCGATGGGCCGCTACGGCGACAAGTGGCAGTTCGCCCGCAGCCCGAGCTGCGCCCCCTCATCCGCAACCCGGGTTCCTCTGGAGTTGGAGCGGGGCTGGGCTAGAGTTGTTGCTGGCTGTGAGTCTCTGGGATCTCCGTGCTTGCAGTGGGCCTGGGGGTCGGTGTCCCGATGAGGGGGCGCAGCTCGGGCTGTGGGCAAACTGCCACTTGTCGCTGTAGCGGCCCATCGGGGAGCGGCTTCTGGTGGTCCTGACGTCTCTCAGCTCCTGTCCAGGGGGGTGGCCGGAGACGTCAGGACCAACAGGAACCCGCTCCCCGATGCGCCGCTACAGCGACAAGTGGCACTTCGCCCACAGCCCGAGCTGCGCCCCCTCATCCGCAACCCGGGTTCCTCTGGAGTTGGAGCGGGGCTGGGCTAGAGTTGCTGCTGGCTGTGAGTCTCTGGGATCTCCGTGCTTGCAGTCGGTGTCCCGTTGGTCCTGACGTCTCCGGTCACCCCCCTGGAATGGAGCTGAGACTGGGAACTGTACCGCCCTTGCCCCCTCCCTCTGCAACTGCAAACAACCCCACAGTTCCCAGTCTCAGCTCCTGTACAGGGGGGTGGCCGGAGACGTCACAGCCCGAGCTGCGCCCCCTCATCCGCAACCTCAAGACCAAGACGCACCTTGCACACCATCAGCTTCGATCCCTACGGGGAGCGTGTTCCTCTGGAATTGGAATGGGGCTGGGCTGCTGCTGGCTGTGGGTCTCTGGGATCTCCGTGCTTGCAGTGGGCCTGGGGGTCGGTGTCCCGTTGGTCCTGACGTCTCCGGTGACTGGCACTAGCTCCGACGTGAAGACAGTGCAAAGCCCCCGCGCCGGTGCAATGGGCGGGGAGCTGGAGAGGGGAGGGAAGGGGTCACACACATGGCCGGGAAGCAGAGGGGTGTAGGTGGGGTGAAACTGAAGGGAGCGACAATTTGCTGCTGCCCGCTGAGTTAAAAAAGTTCCCACGCAAGACTCACGATACACTGTGTATCGTGAGTCTACCGTGGGAACTTTTTAACTCAGCGGGCAGGCAGCAGCAGATTGTCAATTATTAACCCTCCCGCGCAATATACCCTCACCTTCTCTTTTATGAATGGGGCTTTAGTTCCCCTTTCTTCGAGGACCGACCGGAGGTTCCGCTGTCACCTCTGCGGGCCGCCCTCGGTGAACGTTTTCAAGGACCTTTTTTCAAGGACTGAAAAAATGTCGCTATTCGGAGGTTTTCGTTATTTGGATCTTCGGATAAAAGGTTGTGCACCTGTACAATGAAATTAGGAGAGCTGCTCCTGATCAGTGCAACCAAAGCATCCAAACAAGACAAAAACACATCCAATGCGTTACTTAAATGCTTAAAATAGTGGATAAATTATAATTATCACAACTAGATAGAGCATTGCTCTGGGAGAATATTACACTTTAAAATTTAATAAATACTTCGAATAATTTTTTTTTTAAAAGAAGAAATATTAGCTGAGTGGTCTGTGTTATAGTGGAACGGATGGCAGCATCTCTTCATGTCGTGTGGATATTTGAGGAATTTAGAGTTCTGATGGCCCAGGGAAAGAAACTGTTCTTGAGTCTGTTTGTCTGGCTTTTGACGCACCTGTACAGTCTACCAGAGGGCAGGAGGTTGAACAGCGACTGTCCAGGATGGGATGGGTCTTTGATTATTTTCCTGGCTCCACGGAGGCACCGAGAGCTGGAGATGTCTTCCAGGGAAGGCAGAGGGCAGCCGATGATTTTCTGGGCAGTTTTGATCACTCTCTGCAGGGCTCTCCTGTCTGCTGCTGAGCAGCCGGCATACCACACCGTGACACAATATGCCAGCACACTCTTGCTGGTGGAGCGGTAGAAGGTCACTAGCAGCTTCTCCTCTAAACTGTTCTTCCTTGGCACTCTCAGCCAGTGCAATTGCTGCTGGGTCTTTTTTACCACCGCTGAAGTGTTGGAGGACCAGGAGAGGTCCCAGGAATTTGACGTTCCCATGAATTTGAAGGTGGTAACCCTCTCGACACAGTCCCCGTTGATGTAGGGCAGGGTCCGCTCTGCGCCTTCTGTAGTCGATGACCATTTCCTTTGTTTTGCTGATGTTGAGTGCCAGGTTGTTTGCAGAACACCACTCTGACAGCTTCAGGACTTCGTCTCTGTACGCTGCCTCGTCTCCTCCTGATAGGAGTCCGACCACTGTGGTGTCATCTGCAAATTTAATAATGGAGTTTGTGGAGTTGACGGCAGAGCCTAGAGGAGTGGACTCAGCACACAGCCCTGTGGAGAACCAGTGCTGAGTGTGAGGGTGGAGGAGCAGTGGGGCCCATTTTGACTGTTTGTGGGCGGTTAGTGAGAAAGTCCTTTATCCAGGCGCAGGTGAGAGGGGGGATGTCTAAGTCCGACAGCTTGTTGACTAGTATGTCGGTGATGATTGTATTAAAAGCGGAACTATAGTCAATAAAAGGATCCTTACATGGTTCCCCGGATGTTCCAGATAGCTCAGTGCAGTGTGGAGGGCAGTGGCGATGACGTCCTCCGTCAATCTGTTTGCTCTATAAGCAAACTGATGAGGGTCAAGGTTTGGAGGGAGGCTGGCTTTAATGTGCTGTGAAATTAGTGCGTCAAAGCATTTCATGACTACTGATGTTAATGCAATTGGTCTGTAGTCATTGAGGTTTATGACTGGCTTCTTGGGGACAGGGATGATGGTAGCCGACTTCAGACAAGGTGGAATAATGGCTTGTGTCAGGGAAAGATTGAAGATCTTGGTAAAGCCCCCCGATAGCTGGTCTGCACAGGCTTTGAGTACTTGCCGAGTACACCATCAGGTCCAGCGGCTTTCCTTGGGTTCACCGACATGAGCGCGCGCCTCACTTAGTGTTCATGGAGAGTGAGCGAATGGGAGCTGGAGGTTGGTGGGAGCAGCGTGACTGCATGGGGCCTCGTTGCGTCAAAGCGAGCAAAGAAATGGTTTAGTTCCTCAGCCAGCGAGGCGTTAGCACCGTCAGTCACGGGTGTGTTGCCTTTGTAGTTAGTGATTTGCTGCAATCCTTGCCAACACGGAGCGGACGATGCCTTACGGTAAGCTCCGGGGCGCTGTGGCCGCCGGCTCCCAACATCGCGGAGCTGTGGCTGCGGGCGTCCGTCCGCGGGCGGTGCTGGATTTGGAGCGCCGTGGAGCCTGAGATCGAGTTCGCCGGGGTCGGAGCTCCAACCGGCGCGGCCTGAGGGCTACGAGTGCCCCGGTTTTCCGGGGAGAAGGCAGCCGCTCCAGACTCCAAGCCGCTGAGGAATGTTTCACCCGATGCCGGAGTTCCATCTTCACGGCAAGAGGGCCCTGAAAATCATCGGACTGGCTGCAAGGCCACAAATGGGCCCCGACCTCGGGTGTTTCACAGAGGAAGAGGACTTAACTTTCTGGTGCCTTTCCCCACAGTGGAAAATCTTGGTTCTGCTGTGGGGGGACGTTTGTGTTGAACTCTGTAATATGTTGTGTCCATTTTATTCATTTTTTTTTTTAACCTTTTTCTATGGTTTGTATGGGAACTTATTATCTGTTTTATGTAAAGCACTTTGGTGTCAATGCGAGTTGACTTAAAACGTGCTATATAAATAAAACATACTTACTTACTTGCCACACCTGCCGTGGGTTGTTGTGTGTGAGATGGTCGTCCGCTTTTTTTCTTGTAGGCTTCCTTTGCGGCTTTGATGCCTCTCCTCAGTTCTGCCCTTGCCATGCTGTATTGGGCCCTGTCACCCTGTCCTTCACTAGTTTTGGGTTGGGATAAACCCGGATGCGTTTTTCACCAGTGACATTATTGGTGCAGTTCTTTATGTAGGACAGTACTGTTTCTGTGTATTCCTGTAAGTCCTGTTGTTCAAATATATTCCATGCTGTATGTGCAAAGCAATCCTGCAGCTGAGAGGGTGCTCCCTCAGGCCAGGCTTTTATGATCTTTATGTCTGGCTTGGTTTTCCTCCTGAGGGGAGTATATGCTGGGATGAGGAGCAGTGAGGGATGGTCTGACAGGCCCGAATGTGGGAGGGGTACTGCTCTATATGCATTCTTTATGTTGCAGTAGACTTGGTCAGTGTGTTTTCTCCCCCTGGTGAAGCACTGTACGTATTGTACGAATTTAGGAGGCACTGACTTTAAGCATGTTTGATTGAAATCCTCCGCTACAATGTAAACTCCCTCGGGATGAGCCTGTTGTTGTTTGTTTATGGTGCCATGTGGTGCCATATGGAGCCTGTGCTAACGTTGGCATCTGGTGGGATATAGACAGCCGCATTGTCACTACTGTGAACTCCCTAGGCAACTGGAAGAGTCTGCAATGGGTGTATACTGTTTGTACACCAGTCATTATGTACATTGATGCAAAGACCACCCCCTCTGTTGTTACCGGAGTCAGCATTTCTGTCTTGGCGATGGGTGGTCAGTTGTACCGCAGGGTCCGGGATCAGCGGGTGTAGCCAGGTTTCTGTTATGATCATCACACAGCATTCGTGAACGTGGGCGTTTGCAGCAATTTGTAATTCCAGTTCCTCTGTTTGTCTCCAATTCTCCAGGAGCGGTGCATTTGTAGAAATTGGGAGGAGTCCTTGGCGAAATGTCCAACTTCTGTAGTCTTCCGGGAAAGAGGTGTAAACATGGTTCAGCAAGGCCAAATTGATGGTGAAATTTATGCTGAGTAATTTTTATGTTGAAACATTTAGACAGGTACATGGATAGGATAGTTTAGAGGAATATGGGCCAAACACAGTCAGGTGGAATTGTACAGATGGGACATGGTGGTCGGTGTGGGCACATTGGGCCGAAAGGCCTATTTCCACACGGTGCGACTCTCTGACTCTAACTTGAAGTTCTTCAGCATTATTGATTGGGTGTGTACTCCATCCTGTTTGATGAAGTCATACATGGTAAATGGTAGGGAATTGAAGAATACAGTTGAACAGAGGGATCTGGGAATAACTGTGCATAGTTCCTTGAAGGTGGAATCTCATATAGATAGGGTGGTAAAGAAAGCTTTTGGTATGCTAGCCTTTATAAATCAGAGCATTGAGTATAGAAGCTGGGATGTAATGTTAAAATTGTACAAGGCATTGGTGAGACCAAATCTGGAGTATGGTGTACAATTTTGGTCGCCCAATTATAGGAAGGATGTCAACAAAAAAGAGAGAGTACAGAGGAGATTTACTAGAATGTTGCCTGGGTTTCAACAACTAAGTTACAGAGAAAGGTTAAATAAGTTAGGTCTTTATTCTCTGGAGCGCAGAAGGTTAAGGGGGGACTTGATAGAGGTCTTTAAAATGATGAGAGGGATAGACAGAGTTGGTGGACAAGCTTTTCCCTTTGAGAATAGGGAAGATTCAAACAAGAGGACATGACTTGAGAATTAAGGGACAGAAGTTTAGGGGTAACATGAGGGGGAACTTCTTTACTCAGAGAGTGGTAGCGGTGTGGAATGAGCTTCCAGTGGAAGTGGTGGAGGCAGGTTCGTTGGTATCATTTAAAAATAAGTTGGATAGGCATATGGATGAGAAGGGAATGGAGGGTTATGGTATGAGTGCAGGCAGGTTGGACTAAGGGAAAGAAAGTCGTTCGGCACGGACTTGTAGGGCCGAGATGGCCTGTTTCCGTGCTGTAATTGTTATATGGTTATAAGTCAGCGACCAGCTCCTTTGTCTTGTTGATATTGAGGGAGTGGTTGTTGTCTTAACACCATGTCAGTGAGCTCTCTATCTCCTTGCACTGCATCTGGTCATTGTTTAATCTGGACTACTTCAGTGGTTTCAGCTGCAGCCTTATAGGGTGATTTCACCAAATGTCAAATGAGCGTAGATCCCCCCTCACGTGACCGAAAAATTTAACTGGAGGACATATGTCACTTCGGTACATGTTAGTGAATGGGGAAACACGCACTTTCACACCCGTTAAAAACATGGAAAACGGCCGATATTTGAGCTGAAATTTTCTGTGCTAGTCGGGGTGACCGTGAAGCACAGCGACCTAAATTTTCAGGCAAAAAAAAAGATAGAAAGTAAGGTAATTAAAGAGGGAGCTGAAGGTGGAAAAACAGCGGAAGTGAACAGCAGACATTTGCCATGGAGATTTAAAGGTTCAAAATATCGGGAATTATCGCGTTTGCTCGCTGAATTTCATCAAAAGTAAGGCATTATTAACTTACTTTTGATGAAATTCAGCGAGCAAACGCGATAATTCCCAATATTTTGGAACTTTAAATCTCCACGGCAAATGTCTGCTGTTTTTTTTTGCCTGAAAATTTAGGTCGCTGTGCTTCACGGTCACCCCGACTAGCACAGAAAATTTCAGCTCAAATATCGGCCGTTTTCCATGTTTTTAACAGGTGTGAAAGTGCGTGTTTCCCCATTCACTAACATGTACCGAAGTGACATATGTCCTCCAGTTAAATTTTTCGGTCACGTTAGGGGGGATCTACGCTCATTTGACATTTGGTGAAATCACCCTATAATTTAAGTTAGTGCAGAATTTGACCACACATTCATGAGTGTATATGGAGTATAGTATGGCATTGAAAATGCATTCTTGCAGGGCATTGGTTTTGAGAATTATTATGGGGAATGTTTTGTCACCCATTCTATTTTCCCACATTTGATCCATATCACTCTAAACCTTTCTTACACATGTATCTGCTCAAATGTCTTTTAAATTATGTTATTGTACCTGCCTCAACCATTTCCAAGGATGGTACATTGGCATAGCAGCAGAGTTCCTGCCTTATAGTGCCCGAGACCTGGGACTACGGGTGATGCCTGAACGGAGTTTGCTCGAGCACCTGTGGGGGTTTTCCATGTGCCCGGTTTCCTCCCACACTCCAAAGATGTATGGGTTTTGGTAAAGTTGTCCCTAGTATGCATGGTGGTGTTAGTGTATGGGGTAAGCACTGGTCGGCACAGACTCAGTGGGCCGAAGGGCCTGCTTCTGCGTTGTATCTCTAAAGTCCTGTTTCTGTTGAAAAAATGCCCCGAAGGTTCCTATTAATTCTTTTCTCTCTCACCTGAAACCTTTGTCTTCTGGTATTTAATTCTCCTTTCCTGGGGGGAAAAAACTCTCTATGTTCGCCCTATCAGTTCCCCTCACGGTGTTAAGAGAGTGTTTTATTGTCATATTGCCATATACACCGCTATAGGATCAACCGTTTTGTCTCCAATTCTCCAAGGAATAAAGTCAGCGATTGTAAAGAATGGGAATAGGCCCTTCAGCTCAACTGGTCCAAACTGACTAAGATGCCCATCTCCGCCAGCCCTATTCGCCCACATTTGACCCATATCTCACTAAACCATTCTATCCATGTACCTGCCCACATACCCCTTAAATGTTATTATTGTACCTGCCTCGACAACTTCTGCTGGCAACCTGTTCCCTATATTTACCACTGTGTGAAAAATGCTGCCACTCAAGATCCAATCAAATCATTTCCCCTCTCATCTTAAACCCTCCCCCTCTAGTTCTTGATTCCTTCCAGTCAATGATTCCTCAACACTAACATATTTTCTATGCCCCCCCTATGACATTACTCCTCAGTCCCCTACTCTCCCCGTCCTCGCCTGCCTAATCTCTCCCTTATGTTCTGGCAGCATCTTCATACATTTTTTTCTGTCCTCTTTTCAGCTTAAAGGGATCTTTCTTGTAGTTGGGTGACCATAACTGAACACAGTTCTTCACCAACATCTCGCACAATTGCACCAAAATGTTTCAACTTCAATATTCAATGCCCTCATTGATAAAAGCCAGTGCGCCAAAAACCCACTTCACCACCCTGACCACCTGTGATGCCACTTTCAGTGAACTGTGTACTTGCACTCATAGATCCCATTGCTCTTGAATACTCCACAGGGGCCCACAGTTCACTGTAAATGTCCTGGCCTGGTTTAACTTCGGAAATTGCAGCACTTCGCGCTGTTTTACATTCCATTTGCACATGTACCTAGCTGATTAAGATCCTGCTGTAATAATAACATCTTAATACCAATCATAGCCACCATCTATTTAAGTGTAATTTATAAACTTATTTTCTATCCTATAATCTATACCAATTGCTAGCTCTCTCTGCATATCATTTGATATAACCTTCCAAAGTAGCTTGCCATACAAACTCTATCAAAAGCCTTGCTGAAGTCCATGTAGACTACATCTACTGCCTTACCACATTGATCTTCTTGGTTGCTTCTTCAAATAAACATCAAATTCATGAGAAATGATCCACACACACACAGTTTTGATCAATTCCCATAATCAACCCTCATCTTTCCAAATGCATACATCTCTTCAACATCAGAACTCTCCAGTAACTTACCTACAATAGATGTCAGCCATACTGGTTGTTCATTCCCAGGTTTTTTCTTTACAGACATTCTTAAATAGAAGCACAATATTAGCAATCCTCCAGTTCTCCAGTTGAGCTTATAGGACTTGTTATTAGAATCCCTACTATAATTGGCACCTTCTTAATATCTTGAGTGGGGGTAGGGGAGACACCTCCAGAGGGCTCAACAGCGACACCTAGTGTTCCAGGCGCGCTCCCTGCCGTTTTACCCCTCTTGCTGGTCACTTTGCAGCCCAGTTGGAGTCCTTCCTATTCAGCCACAGCCACTTGCCGGAAGGCCTGTCCTCGAACTCCCATTCCCTTCAGGAGTCTGGCTACAAACCCTCTACAACCAACCTCTACAGGCGCATTGTTCTGCCTCGGCTGCTAAATCTGAATACTTTAGACATTTGTGTTCATGCGCTTCACCAATTGCAGCCTCCCGAGGCACAGTTGTACAGGGACTTCTGTGAGGTTGACCACAAGATCAGGTCCGGCCTGAGATTAGATGTGATGATCTCTGGTGGAAAGATGAGCCTGGTCAAGATCAGCCTGTATTTACCAGTCCTGGGCAGTGACCAGGAGGGTTGGTTCTTTTCTTGCAAATGGCTTCTTTGGAATTAAAGTAGGTAAAGTATCCTTCATTGTCATTCAGACATTTCAGTCTCAACGAAATTGTATACCTTGCAGTTATAACATAGAATAAAATAACAAAACACACAGTTTAACATCCACCACAGTGAGTTTACCAGGCACCTCCTCACTGTGAGGGAAGGCAAAAGTGTTAAAGTCCTCATCTCTTCCCTCCTTGTTTTCCCTCTGCGTTGAGGCGATCCATACTTCCGATGTTGGGATCCCGCCAGGTGATGGTAAGTAAGTCCCGTGAACGGGTCGGTTCAAAGTCTGCGGCCCGGTGCGGTCGAAGCTGCCACCCTCCAGTCCAGCGGATGAAGCTGTTGTTGCGGGAGCTCCGGAAAACAGGTCACCAACCTGGGACCTGCGAGCTCCCGACGTTGTTGTCCACTGGGCCCGCGGCCGAGTCCACTGGGCCCGCGGCCGAGCCTTCGAGGCTCCAAAGTCGGGTTGCCGCCGCCGCAGCGCCACCACAGCCCCGAAGTCGGCCAGCCTCGCATTGGAAAGCCCTGACTCTGCCTCTGGAGCCTCGAGGTCGGTCCTGCACCACCCCCCCCACCCAAATACACAACTAAAAGAAACTAAACAACAGGACAAAAGAAAACAAACAAAAAAGAAAAGACAGACGGACTGCAGATTAGCCGCAGCTGCTTGGGCAGCACCGCCACTTCTTGAAGTTGTCCTGCCTTTACATAAAGGGTAGTGTTCGAGAAAGCAGGCGTTGGGGGAGGGAGGGCATTGGTGATAGTTCTCCTTCCTTCCAAGGTAATCGCCAGTTGTCGCAGGACCTGATTGTGCCTCCAGGTGTAGCGGCCTTGTGAAAGGCTGGTTTTGCAGCCAATGAGGATGTGCCTTAATGTTGCTGGGGTTTGGCAGAGAGAACACGATGGATCTTTCCAAGCCACTGGTTTAGGTTCTTGGGTGTGGGAGGAACATCGTAGGTGGCTCTGATGATGAACCAAAGACGGCTTCCTTCCATTTCCCACAAATCCTGTGCTCTCAATGGCATCTTTCCTCTTGCATGGTGACCAAAATTGTACGATATTTTAAACGCAGCCTTATCAATCTATCGTAAGACTGTAACTTCTCTGCCCAATGCCCTTACTGAAGAAAGCCAGCATGAAAAAAACCTTCAGCACTAACTGAAATGATTGCATTAATATTTTAAATTAACGTGTAATAGTGCGAAATATAGTCAAATTGCACTATTGGTTGTTTTGTCATTTATTCTAAGTCATATTTTGTGTCCTTTTTCATAGAAACACACTGCAGGAGGGAGAACACCTACAGAGTCCTAATTCATCAGAATGTGTGGAGCTGAGAAAAATCCTAACTCTCAAACCTAATAGGTGACTTTTTTTTAATTATGTAATATTCATTGTCATCCCTGATTATACAACATAAACCATGGTCTTGCATTGGGGTGAAGTGAGCCTTTGGTTTATTGTTAGCGTTCCCACCTTGGAGTCATTGTTGCACAACGTGGAAACAGGTCTTTTGGCCCAACGTGCCCACACTGACCAACGTGCCCTATCCACAATAGTCATCTGCCAGTGTATGGCCCCATAACCCCTCCAAGTAAGTGTGTGTGTGTGTGTGTGTGTGTGTGTGTGTGTGTGTGTGTGTGTGTGTGTGTGTGTGTGTGTGTGTGTGTGTGTGTGTGTGTGTGTGTGTGTGTGTGTGTGTGTGTGTGTGTGTGTGTGTGTGTGTGTGTGTGTGTGTGTGTGTAAAATTAATAATTTAATTTAAATTAAATTAAAATTTAAATCTCCCTCTCACCTTAAACCGATGTCCCTATCAGAGGGGGGGGCAACGAAACGAGTGCCATTTGGCATGGGGCTCATGCCTGTCTGCTTCAAAGGGATCTTGATTTGGCCTCTAATAGTGAAATTGGCCTGGGCCTCAGTTCATCTATGAGAGGGCCTGCCCATGTCCTCTGGTTCTTGATTCCTCTTCTCTGGGTAAAATACTGTATGTATTCCTCTCATAATCTTCTATACGTCTATATGATCATCACTCATCCACCTGTGCTAAGGAATAAGGTCCCAGCCTGCTCAACCTCTCCCTACACCTCAGGCACTTGAGTCCTGGCAACATCCTCGTAAATCTTCTCTGCACACTTTCCAGCTTAACAACATATTTCCTATAACAGGGTAAACTTAACAGCACACAACTAGAAATGTGACCTCACCAATGTCTTTCACATGGTGAAATGGCCTGCCAACTTCTACATTCAAAACACTGACTGATGAAGGCCAATATGCTGAATCCTCCTTGACCACCCTATCTTCCTCTGATGCCACTTTCAAGGAATTATATAGCTGCACTCCTAGATCCCTCTGCTCCACACAACTCCCCAGAGAACCTGCCATTCACTGTGTCGGTCCTGCCCTGGTTAAACTACCCAAAATGCAACACCTCGCATTTATTTATATTAAACTTCACTAGCCATTCCTCAGCCCACCTGCCCAACTGATCAAGATCCTGGTGCAATTTTTGACAACTAACATCACTTTCTCCAATACCACCCACATTAGTGTCAACTGTAAACTCACTCCTCATGCCTTGTGCATTCTCATCCAAATCATTAATACAGATGACAAACAGCAATACACCCAGCGCCAAACCTGAGGCACACCATTAGTCACAGGCCTCAAGTCTGAAAAACACCATTTCACTATCACCCTCTGCTTCCTTCAATGATGCCGTTGGTTTTCTCTCCTTGGATCCCATGCGATCTAACCTACTATGTGGAACCCTGTCAAATGCCTACATAACGTCTACAGCTCAGCCTTCAACCACCTTTTGGTCACATCTTTAAAATACTCAATAGGATTCATGAGATACAATCTCCCACATACAAAACCATGCTGACTATCCCTAATCAGCCCTTGTCCATCTAAATGCATACATGTCATATCCCTCAGAATATACTGGAGTAATTTTCTGGCCACAGATGTTAGACTCACTGGCCTGTAGTTCTCGGGCTTTTTCCTGCAGCCCTGCTTAAATGGAGACACAACGCATGCCACCCTCCAGTCATCCGGACCTCGGCCATATTTCATGACAACTCAAATCTCAACCAGACCAGATGCAATTTTCTCTCTTGCTTCCCAGTATCCTCAGATATATCTGAACAGACCCGTGATATTTACATAGAAACATAGAAACATAGAAATTAGGTGCAGGAGTAGGCCATTCGGCCCTTCGAGCCTGCACCGCCATTCAATATGATCATGGCTGATCAACTCAGTATCCCGTACCTGCCTTCTCTCCATACCCTCTGGTCCCCTTGGCCACAAGGGCCACATCTAACTCCCTCTTAAATATAGTCAATGAACTGGCCTCGACTACCCTCTGTGGCAGAGAGTTCCAGAGATTCACCACTCTCTGTGTGAAAAAAGTTCTCCTCATCTCGGTTTTAAAGGATTTCCGCCTTATCCTTAAGCTGTGACCCCTTGTCCTGGACTTCCCCAACATCGGGAACAATCTTCCTGCATCTAGCCTGTCCAACCCCTTAAGAATTTTGTAAGTTTCTATAAGATCCCCTCTCAATCTCCTAAATTCTAGAGAGTATAAACCAAGTCTATTCAGTCTTTCTTCATAAGACAGTCCTGACATCCCAGGAATCAGTCTGGTGAACCTTCTCTGCACTCCCTCTATGGCAATAATGTCCTTCCTCAGATTTGGAGACCAAAACTGTACGCAATACTCCAGGTGTGGTCTCACCAAGACCCTGTACAACTGCAGTAGAACCTCCCTGCTCCTATACTCAAACCCTTTTGCTATGAAAGTCAACATACCATTTGCTTTCTTTACTGCCTGCTGCACCTGCATGCCTACCTTCAATGACTGGTGTACCATGACACCCAGGTCTCGCTGCCTCCCCCTTTCCCAATCGGCCACCATTTAGATAATAGTCTGCTTTCCCGTTTTTGCCACCAAAATGGATAACCTCACATTTATCCACATTATACTGCATCTGCCAAACATTTGCCCACTCACCCAGCCTATCCAAGTCACCTTGCAGTCTCCTAGCATCCTCCTCACAGCTAACACTGCCCCCCAGCTTAGTGTCATCCGCAAACTTGGAGATATTGCCTTCAATTCCCTCATCCAGATCATTAATATATATTGTAAATAGCTGGGGTCCCAGCACTGAGCCTTGTGGTACCCCACTAGTCACTGCCTGCCATTGTGAAAAGGACCCGTTTACTCCTATTCTTTGCTTCCTGTTTGCCAGCCAGTTCTCTATCCACATCAATACTGAACCCCCAATGCCGTGTACTTTAAGTTTGTATACTAATCTCTTATGTGGGACCTTGTCGAAAGCCTTCTGGGAGTCCAGATACACCACATCCACTGGTTCTCGCCTATCCACGCTACTAGTTACATCCTCGAAAAATTCTATAAGATTCGTCAGACATGATTTATCTTTCGTAAATCCATGCTGACTTTGTCCAATGATTTCACCACTTTCCAAATGTGCTGCTATCCCATCTTTAATAACTGACTCTAGCAGTTTCCCCACTACCGATGTTAGACTAACATCCTGTTTCCCTGTTTTTCTCTCTCCCTCCCTTTCTTAAAAAGTGGGGTTATGTTTGCTACCCGCCAATCCTCTGGAACTACTCCAGAATCTAAAGAGTTTTGAAAGATTATTACTAATGCATCCACTATTTCTGGAGCTACTTCCTTAAGTACTCTGGGATGCAGCCTATCTGGCCCTGGGGATTTATCGGCCTTTAATCCATTCAATTTACCCAACACCACTTCCTGACTAACCTGGATTTCACTCAATTCCTCCAACTCCTTTGACCCGCGGGTCCCTGCTATTTCCGGCAGATTATTTATGTCTTCCTTTGTGAAGACGGAACCAAAGTAGTTATTCAATTGGTCCGCCATATCCTTGTTCCCCATGATCAACTCACCAGTTTCTGACTGCAAGGGACCTACATTTGTTTTAACTAATCTCTTTCTTTTCACATATCTATAAAAACCTTTGCAGTCAGTTTTTATGTTCCCTGCCAGTTTTCTTTCATAATCAATTTTTCCTTTCCTAATTAAGCCCTTCGTCCTCCTCTGCTGGTCTCTGAATTTCTCCCAGTCCTCCGGTATGTTGCTTTTTCTGGCTAATTTGTACGCATCATCCTTCGCTTTGATACTATCCCTGATTTCCCTTGTTATCCACGGATGCACTACCTTCCCTGATTTATTATTTTGCCAAACTGGGATGAACAATTTTTGGAGTTCATCCATGCAGTCTTTAAATGTCTTCCATTGCATATCCACCATCAACCCGTTTAGAATTAATTGTCAGTCAATCTTGGCCAATTCACGTCTCATACCCTCAAAGTTACCTTTCTTTAAGTTCAAAACCATTGTTTCTGAATTAACAATGTCACTCTCCATCCTAATGAAGAACTCAACCATATTATGGTCACTCTTGCCCAAGGGGCCACGCACAACAAGACTACTAACTAACCCTTCCTCATTACTCAATACCCAGTCTAAAATAGCCAGCTCTCTCGTTGGTTCCTCTACATGTTGATTTAGATAACTATCCCGCATACATTCCAAGAAATCCTCTTCCTCAGCACCCCTGCCAATTTGATTCACCCAATCTATATGTAGATTGAAGTCACCCATTATAACTGCTTGGCCTTTGTCGCACGCATTTCTAATTTCCTGTTTGATACCATCTCCAACTTCACTACTACTGTTAGGTGGCCTGTACACAACACCCACCAGCATTTTCTGCCCCTTAGTGTTTCGCAACTCTACCCATACCGATTCCATATCCTCCAAACTAATGTCCTTCCTTTCCATTGCGTGAATCTCCTCTCTAACCAGCAACGCTACCCCACCTCCTTTTCCTTTCTCTCTATCCCTCCTGAATATTGAATATCCCTGGATGTTCAGCTCCCAGCCTTGGTCACCCTGGAGCCATGTCTCCGTGATCCCAACTATATCATAATCATTAATGGCTATCTGCACGTTCAACTCATCCACCTTATTACGAATACTCCTTGCATTGAGACACAAAGCCTTCAGGCTTGTTTTTACAACTCTCTTACCCCTTATACAATTATGTTGAGAAGTGGCCCTTTTTGATTTTTGCCCTGGTTTTGTCTGCCTGCCACTTTTACTTTTCACCTTGCTACCTATTTCTTCTACCCTCATTTTACACCCCTCTGCCTCTCTGCTCTTGTACCCATCCCCCTGCCACATTAGTTTAAATCCTCCCCGACAGCACTAGCAAACACTCCCCCAAGGACATTGGTTCCATTCCAGCCCAGGTGCAGACCGTCCTGTTTGTACTGGTCCCACCTCCCCCAGAACTGGTTCCAATGCCCTAAAAATTTGAATCCCTCCCCCTTGCACCATTTTTCAAGCCACGTATTCATCTGCAATATCCTCCTATTTCTGCTCTGACTGGCCCGTGGTACTGGTAGTAATCCAGAGATTATTACCTTTGAGGTCCTACTTTTAAGTTTATCTCCTAGCTCCCTAAATTCATCCTGTAGGACCTCATCCCTTTTTTTACCTATATCGTTGGTGCCAATATGCACCACGACAACTGGCTGTTCACCCTCCCCCTCCAGAATGTTCTGCAGCCGTTCAGTGACATCCCTGACCCTTGCACCAGGGAGGCAACATACCATCCTGGAGTCTCGTTTGCGGCCGCAGAAACGCCTATCTATTCCCCTGACAATTGAATCCCCTATTACTATTGCCCTTCCACTCTTTTTCCCCCCCTCATGTGCCGCAGAGCCACCCATGGTGCCATGAACTTGGCTGCTGCTGCATTCCCCTGATGAGCCATCTCCCTCAACAGTATCCAAAATGGTATACCTGTTTAGGAGGGAGATGACCGCAGGGGACTCCTGCACTACCTGCCTACTGCTTTGCTGGCTATTGGCCACCCGTTCCCTTTCTGTCCTCTTACCTTTTACCTGCGGTGTGACCAACTCGCTGTACGTGCTATCCACGACTTTCTCAGCATCGTGGATGCTCCAGTATGAATCCAGCCGCAGTTCCAATCGTTCAATGCGGTCTGCCAGGAGCTGCAGCTGGACACACTTCCTGCAAACATAGTCACCAGGGACACCGACCATATCCCTGATCTCCCACATGTTGCAGGCTGAGCAAACCACAGGGCCAATCTCCACTGACATATCCTACTCCCATTTTAACTATATTAAATATTAAAAAAACACAAAACTTTATCCTTTAAACTTTACTAATAAATACTGTACCCTTAACTCCCAGAATCCTTAACTCCCAGAATCCTTAACCTAAAGGCAGAAATGTAAAAATGTAAACCAATCAGAGGCTTCCCCCAGACTCCTTCTCTGGAACGTTGGCGATTTTGGTTACAGCGCAGGTACTCCTCCCCTCTCACCAACGGCTCCCTGGGCCTCTGTGAAAACAAGCCCCGCGGTGTATTTTATACTTACAGCGCAGGTACTCCTCCCCTCTAACTTTGTCTAACTTCATATGCATTAGAGCCTTCAGCACCTCCTCAACCATAAACTGACTGCCATCAAGACGCTTCGATTGACTAGCCCAAGTTGCCTGGTCCTCGTGTTTTTCTCCATGACAAGAACTGAGGAGAAATACTCATTGTGGACATTCATTATCTCCCGTGGCATCTCACACACACAGTGGCCCCATGACTTTTTTAATTCTTGACCAGAGCCTCAATTTCTCTCATCATCCAAGCTTCCTTACACACACCTGCCTTTCCCATCATTCTATTAGAAATATGCATGTCAGCACACTTAAAAACATCCCACTTTCAGGACATTCCATTTCCTTCAAACAACCTACGCTAATCAACGGAGCGAGTTCCTATCTAATATCTGCAAAGTTGGCCTTGTCCCAATTTAGAATTTTAATGGGCTTGCTTTGCCTCTTTCCATAGCTATCTTATACTTAATAGGACATTGGTCACTGGTCCAAAAAGGCTCATCCATGAACACTTCATTCATTGCACTTCAAGCACTGTCCTCTCCCATGTAGGGACTCTCTATGTATTACTTGAGGAAACCTTCTTAATCACTCTTGACAAGTTCTGCCCCGTCTAAACCTTTTGCACAATGTCAATCCCAGTCAATATTGGGAAAATTAAAATCTCCCATGACAATCTTATTATCATTATTGCAGCTACCTGCAATCTTCTATCACATTTGCTCTTCTAATTCCCATTGCCTATATGGGGCCTATAATCCACTCCCAAAAAGGTGATCATCCCTTTCTTTTTTCTCAGCTCCACCCATATAGCCTCACTGGATGACCCATCTGTAATGTCATCTCTGACCACTGCTATGACATCCTCCTTAATTAATAAAGCCACACCCCCTCCTCTTTTACCTCTACTTCTCTCTCTCCTGAAGCATCTGTACCCTGGAACATTAAGCTGCCAGTCCTGTTGCTCGCTTGACCATGTCTGTAATGGCTATGACGCCCCAGTTGCACGTACCTTTCCATTGCCCAGTGTTCTTCTGCCTTGCCTGTCAGGTCTCTCACATTTTGAAAAAGTGCAATTCAAACCAACGGTCCTCCCTCCCTTTCTCCTGCCTATTCAGTCCACTGAACTTTCTGTCATCAGCATTCTTACCGACCTCCAGCCTCCCGCTCAGTTTAGCCCTGCATAGGACACCCCCCCCCCCCCCCCCCCCCCCCCCCCCCCCCCCCCCCCCCCCCCCCCCCCAACCTAGATTAAACCCACCCATGTAGCATTAGAGAGACTGGCTGCCAGGATATTAGTTTCCCTCCAGTTAGGAAGTTATACCGTTGTATTCAAGACGGAACTGCAGATGCTGGAAAATGACTCCCATGGCTATCTGGACTACACTTCTTCCCTCCACGCCTCCTGCAAGGACTCCATCCCCTACTCCCAATTCCTCCGTCTATGCCGCATCTGCTCCCAGGATGAGGCGTTCCACACCAGGGTATCTGAAATGTCCTAATTCTTCAGGGAACGGGGATTCCCCTCCTCCACCAAAGATGAGGCTCACACCAGGGTCTCATCCATACCCCGCAACACTGCTCTCTCTTCCCATCCCCGCACTCGCAACAAGGGCAGAGTCCCCCTAGTCCTCACCTTTCACCCCACCAGCCGTCACATACAACAAATAATCCTACGTCATTTTCGCCATCTCCAACGTGACCCCACCACTCGCCACATCTTCCCATCTCCACCCATGTCTGCCTTCCGCAAAGACCGCTCCCTCCGCAACTCCCTTGTCAATTCTTCCCTTCCCTCCCGTACCACCCCCTCCCCGGGCACTTTCCGTTGCAACCGCAAGAAATGCAACACCTGTCCCTTCACCTCCCCCCTCGACTCCATTCAAGGACCCAAGCAGTCGTTCCAGGTGCGACAGAGGTTTACCTGTATCTCCTCCAACTCATCTACTGCATCCGCTGCTCTAGATGTCAGCTGATCTACATTGGTGAGACTATGCGGAGGTTGGGCGATCGTTTCGCCGAACACCTCCGCTCTGTCCGCAAGAACCTACCTGACCTCCCGGTGGCTCAGCACTTCAACTCCCCCTCCCATTCCCAATCCGACCTCTTTGTCCTGGGTCTCCTCCATTGCCAGAGTGAGCAACACTGGAAATTGGAGGAACAGCACCACATATTCCGCTTGGGGAGTCTACATCCGGTGGGCATGAACATTGAATTTTCCCAATTTTGTTAGCCCTTGTTGTCTCCTCCCCTTCCTTAGCCCTCGAGCTGTCTCCTCCCATCCCCCAACCCTCGGGCTCCTCCTCCTCCTTTGTTTCCTTCCTTCTCCCTGCCACCCCCTATCAGTCTGAAGAAGGGTTTCAGCCGGAAACGTTACCTATTTCCTTCGCTCCATAGATGCTGCTGCACCTGCTGAGTTTCTCCAGCATTTTTGTGTACCTAGCAAGTTATACCTTCAGGTGTAAGGTTTGAGCCCTCACCAGTAAGAGTGGATATGGGTTCTGGTTCACAATTAGAACATAGAACATGGAAAAGCAACAGCAACAGGGCCTTCAGCCCATGGCTGTTCTGAACATGACATCAAGTTCAACTAATCATGTCTGCATCTACCACCACCTCACATTCCAGGCACCCACCACTCTGTTTAAAAAAAAACAAATAAACATTTGCCCTGAAAATCTCATTTCCTCCTCTCACTTTAAAGACCACCTTCCCTTTATGATTTGGCGTCTCCACCTTGGGGAGCAAGGTTCTGATTGTCTGCCCTGTGCAAATCTTATAAACATCCATCAGCCTCGGATGCCACAGAGAAAACAATCTAAATTTGACCAACCTGTCCTTATAGCTAATATACTCCATGCAGCATTCTGATAAGACTTCTCTGCACCCTTTCCAAAGCCTCCACATTCTTCCCATTGTGGGGCTGTTCTGCATCTAATACTCCAAATGCAGCCTAACTAAAGTATTATAAAGCTGCAGCATGACTTCCTGCCTACTACACAATGCCCCGACCTATGAAGGCAAGCATATTATATGCCTTCTTTACCACTTCATCTAGTTAGTTATCAGTTCTAAATTGAAATCCAGTTGGTTGCGCATAGCCCGTGTGAATAATCTAATAGGCAGCTATTATCTGTCTATGGAAATCTAATTTCACTTGCCGGCCTTTCAATTTTCCAATCCCTTGGAATACTGAATGAAATTCCTGCCTCATGTCATGATATGACTGCACTAAATTGACATGCATTCCGATGTGAAGCATTCCCAGCTCTCGAGCTGTATTTCAACATAGAAACATAGAAATTAGGTGCAGGAGTAGGCCATTCAGCCCTTCAAACCTGCACCGCCATTCAATATGATCATGGCTGATCATCCAACTCAGTATCCTGTACCTGCCTGCTCTCCATACCCCCTGATCTCCTTAGCCACAAGGGCCACATCTAACTCCCTCTTAAATATAGCTAATGAACTGGCCTCAACTACCTTCTGTGGCAGAGAATTCCAGAGACTCGCCACTCTCTGTGAAAAATGTTTTCCTCATCTCGGTCCTAAAAGATTTCCCCCTTATCCTTAAACTGTGACCCCTGTCAACTCAACCGAGTTTCTCCCTTCTCCTCTATCACCACGAGTTCTGCTTCAGTTTCTCTATCTCCGACTTCTACTTTAGCCGTGAAACATCCAATGGTCTGCAATGGTTTAGTTGCGGTGTATGGATATAACTTCCTACTAAGCCTCCTTGACGTGCACTTGATTTTCTGCTGTTTCAAGCATTCCCAAAGTGATCTGTCAATTACGTTGCTGTTACTACCAGAATTACAATCACTGACGTGTAACACGTTGCACTTGATTTTTCAACTCTGCTCGTGGTTTTTTCCTTATTCACGTTATCATTCTGATTTCACTATTGATTTTCACTACCAAAGTGATCTGTCAATTACGTTGCTGTTACTACCAGAATCTACAATCACTGACACTGTAACACCTCCGATGGTCACTGCAACTTCCTCGTGATGGCTCTCATTCAATGCAAACCGATAATTCCTTTTAACATCATGTTCTACATGACGGACGTGACCCTTCTTTTTCTCCCAAGGTCTATCTTTCTTTTCACTGGACCTTCCTTGTTGTAATCATTTGTTTTGTCATTTGACCTCCAAGTTATCTGATCCAATGGCCATGATATTCGCATATCATCATCATGGCTCATCGTCATAACAGAAGGGAGGTTTGTTTGTGTGATGATGTGCTGGGCTGCATCCATTATACAATGCAGTTTCTTGCAGTTTTGGATGGAGCTGTTCCCAAACCGAGCTGTGAAGCATCCAGATAAAATGCTTTCTATGGTGCATCTGTAGAGGTTGGTGAAAGTTGCAGAGGATCTGCCAAACTTCCTAGGCCTTCTAAGGAATTAGAGTTGTGGTGTGCTGTCTTAGTGATTCATTCAATATTGGTGGCCCAGGAGAAGGTGTTGGTGATATGGGGTATTCACATACCCCAAACTGGGGTATGTGAACCGTTTCGCTTCCTGAAGTCAATCACTATCTCCTTTGTCCCCACCAGACTTGCTGATAAGCTGCTGGAACTGGGACTGAACACTCCCCTGTGTGCCTGGGTCCTGGACTTTCTGACCGCCAGCCCCCAGGTGGTCAAGATGGGGAGACATACCTCCACCCCCCTCACCCTGAACACAGGATCCCCCAGGGTTGCGTCCTCAGCCCCCTACTGTACTCCCTGTACACACATGACAGATTCAGCTCCAACTCTGTCATCAAGTTTGCTGATGACACTGTGGTGGTGGGCCTGATCTCCGATAACGATGAGAAGGTCTAGCTGGAGGAGGTGGCTGATCTGGCACTCTGGTGTCAGAACAACAGCCTCCTCATGAATGTCACAAAAACTAAGGAGATGATTGTGGACTTTAGAAGGGCTCAACAACCGAGGACGTACACGCCACTGGGGATAAATGGGACTACTGTAGAGAGGGTGAGCAGCTTTAAATACCTGGGAGTCCACATCACAGAGAATCTGACATGGACAACACACACTGCCGCATTGGTGAGAAAGGCAAGGTAGCGCCTTTACAACCTCAGGCAGCTGAGGAAATTCAGTCTCTCTGAGGATCCTTCAGTGCTTCTACTCTGGGGCTGTAGAAAGTATCCTGATGGGAAACATCTCTATCTGGTTTGGTAACAGCTCTGCCCAGGACTCTGCAGAGAGTAGTGCCACGGGAACTCCCCCCCCCCCCCCCCCCCCCCCCCCCCCCCCCCCCCCCCCTCGCAGGACCTAAACACCAAGAGCTGCAGATCCAGCAAGATCATGAAGGACTCCCTACCACCCCTGCAACCGACTGTTCCAGCTGCTACGTCAGGCAAGCACCTCCACTGTCACGCTGCGAAAACAGGCAGGATGAGATTGAGTTTCTTCCCACAGGCCATCAGGACAGTAAACTCAGGGCGTAAATACGAGAAAGTAGACGAAAATGCTGGAGAAACTCAGCAGGTGAGGCAGCATCTATGGAGCGAAGGAAATAGACAACGTTTTGGGTCAAAACCCTTCTTCAGTCACCTATTTCCTTCGCTCCACAGATGCTGCCTCACCCGCTGGGTTTCTCCAGCATTTTTGTCTACTTTCGATTTTCAAGCATCTGCAGTATCTTCTTAAACAGGGCGTAAACACTGTTGTGTCTTTTTTAATGTAAATACTGGTTCTGTTCTGTCCTGCACAATCCCACAAGCATTTCCACTTCCATTTCAGTATCAGTCAGTATCAGTATATCTTTATTGTTATTTCCTGAGTACTCGCATACCCAGAGGAAACAAAAAACGTTGCTCAACCAGTGTCCGTTCAGTGTGCAGTACAAATAACAAGTAAATAGAAATAAAAATACATATATCATGAACAAATTAAATTAAACGCTCTACTCTCTACTAAACATCAACAGGCGTTCTGATCGACAGCTGCTGCAGTGTGTCCAGGTTGGTGGTTGGTGCGCGAGACCTTGGCAGGGGGCTAAGTCCGTTTATCAGTCTTATAGCCTGCGGGAAGAAGCTGAGGAGCATCCTGCTGGTTTTGCAGCTAATGCTCCTGTACCTCTTCCCAGATGGCAGGATGGAGAATATGTGATGCGATGGGTGGTAGGGGTCTTTGATGATGGAGATTGCTCTGTTGATACATCTCTTCCTGTATATGTCCACAGGAGATCTTGTATGTGTGTGTGTGTGACACATAAAGTTGACTTGACCCGTCTTGCTGACATTGAGAGAAAGGTTGTTGGCTCAACACCAGGACATGAGGTTCTCAATCTCCTTCCTGCACTCGGTCTCATTGTTATTTGATGTCTGGCCCACAATGGTAGTGGTGTCTGCAAATTTGAAAATTGAATAGGATTTGTTCATGGCTTCACAGTCGTAGGAGTAAATGAGCCACCTGTGGTCAAAGGAGCATTCAGTCAGGAGATGGATAATAAATTACATTGGATAATAATTTGTGACCTGCCACATCTTGCCCATTATGGAAAACTCTCTTGAAATCCATCCTTTGAAATCTGCCTGTATTTTACTTGTATCATTCTGTCAACACTATGGATTTTCTTTCCTCTTTACCTCTTCATTGTTTTGTGGTCTTAGGTTTACAGAAGATCATTATATCGAACTGTTCAAGAAAATTCAGAAATGCAGGTGGATTAAAAATTCGGACGAGCACCAAAAGATCAGGTAATTTTCCAGTGTTAAAAGATAGGTATTCCTTAAGAATTACAGTATTGAAGCCTTAGACTGGGATGACGAAAAATATATTTTGGAACAGACGTGTGGTAAATGGCTTAAAAACAACTGTCTATGTGTGTCCAAACTTTTTTCAAGATGGTTCTTTTAAGGATTATGTCTGTTGCATTGTAAATAGCAATTTAAATATTTATAATTGTATTTATCAAATATTTTGTATACAAAAGTTCATATTTGTATCGAGAAGATTCCAGATACATCCGTTTCTAAAGGATACGACTCAGTGTGCTGGAATCTAGATCCAGATTTGGTACCAGGGATAATAGTAAGATTAAACGAGAACTTACCAGTTTGAAGTTTGATCTGTATTTTATGAGGAGTTACGATGAGGGATTACGTGAAGAGCCCGCTCAGCAAGCATGCGCGGCATACTTCAAAGCAGCGGTGTGGAATCACAGATAGACACAGTTATTGAAATAAACATAGTAAAGAAAAGGAGACATCAAGATTTCAAACCGTGTAACAGTTATTACTTCACTCATTGCCGAAATTCTTGAGGGAGGAAGTGTGTATTCGTAATCAACCAATGAATCTGTTTGTAGAAAAACACAATGGTATTTTTTAACAATAACAACAAAGACATTAAATTGCTCCCCTGGGCTTAAATTAAATATTTGCAGTCTGTAAAAATGTTTGTGCAAATAAAGCAGGTTTTGCCAACGGCTTATTATAAAATTTCTGAACGGTCTTTCCCCCCCCACCACCCTGCTGTAGCCAGGATGTGGTCTATAGGCACGTCCATTCTTTTGGCCGTCGACGTGGATGCTGCCCTGGTGGAGTGAGATTTGTGCATGTTAGTGTTTATCCCAGCAGTTTTTAGCACCTGCTTGAGCCATCTCAAAATGGTTTGGCTCATCACCCGACCATAAGGTTTTTTATGACTGACCCACAAGGCTTTTCATCTCCCTCGAATATTTTTGGTTGTGTCTATGTAGGACAGTAGGTGGGTCATGGCACATAACCGTGGTTCTGGCGGGTAAGCCCGGAATTCCACGACTGGAGTAGGTGTTCCTGGTCTGCTCTGTTTGATCAGTCCCTGGATAACGACAGAGATCTGGTCTGGAGCTGTGAGCATGGTGTCCAGTCGCAATAGGTGTAGTGACTGGACCCTCTGTGCAGATACAAGTGCCATCAACATGAGTGTTTTGAGCATAGATTGTTCCAGGTTATGGGATCTGGCTGGTGGCCATCCCCTGAGGTATGTCAGGACCACACTGACATCCAATATATGGGTGTACCTTGGCCTAGGGGGTTAGAGTTGTAAATACCCTTCATTAGTTTGATCACCAGCGGGTGAGACCCCATGGCCTGTTGTCCTGGAGCTGGTTTTAAATAGACAGACAGGGCACTCCTAGCTGTGTTGATGGCTCTGTAGCCGAGTCCTTCGTCGTGGTGAAGGTTCGCCAGGAATTCCAGTACGTTGGTAACTGTAGCGGTTGTGTAGGTGGTCCCTGTATCCAAGCAGTACTTCTCCCATTTTTTGATGCTGGACAAGTGCTGTTTTTTAGTGGATGTTCGGAGGGATGCTGACATGGTGTCGATTGTTTGTTCTGATAATCCCAGTCCCAGAAGTGGTTTGTGCAGAATCTGCAACCCAGGAGTTTGATTTTTTCATGGCACGGGTGGCTTGTGCCCGACACTGGGTGTTAATAACTCTGGGTCACTGGGGAATACCATCGGAGTTTCAACAACCATGTCATGGAGTATTGGGAACCATGGCTGCGTAGGCCAGTCGGGTACTATCAAAATACCAGAAGCAGAGTCCATTTGTATTGTGCGTAGTCCCCGACTGATGAGGCAGAAGGGAGGAAATGCACAGGAAAGGAAAAATAGATTATGAAAGAAAACTGGCAGGGAACATAAAAACTGACTGCAAAGGTTTTTATAGATATGTGAAAAGAAAGAAATTAGTTAAAACAAATGTAGGTCCCTTGCAGTCAGAAACAGGTGAGTTGATCATGGGGAACAAGGATATGGCGGACCAATTGAATAACTACTTTTAAATCCCCAGGGCCAGATAGGCTGCATCCCAGAGTACTTAAGGAAGTAGCTCCAGAAATAGTGGATGCATTAGTAATAATCTTTCAAAACTCTTTAGATTCTGGAGTAGTTCCAGAGGATTGGCGGGTAGCAAACGTAACCCCACTTTTTAAGAAGGGAGGGAGAGAGAAAATGGGGAATTACAGACCAGTTGGTCTAACATCGGTAGTGGGGAAACTGCTAGTCAGTTATTAAAGATGGGATAGCAACACATTTGGAAAGTGGTGAATTCATTGGACAAAGTCAGCATGGATTTACGAAAGGTAAATCATGTCTGACGAATCTTATAGAATTTTTTGAGGATGTAACTAGTACCGTGGATAGGGGAGAACCAGTGGATGTGGTGTATCTGGCCTTCCAGAAGGCTTTCGACAAGGTCCCACATAAGAGATTAGTATACAAACTTAAAGTACACGGCATTGGGGGTTCAGTATTGATGTGGATAGAGAACTGGCTGGCAAACAGGAAGCAAAGAGTAGGAGTAAACGATTCCTTTTCACAATGGCAGGCAGTGACTAGTGGGGTACCGCAAGGCTCAGTGCTGGGACCCCAGCTATTTACAATATATATTAATGATTTGGATGAGGGAATTGAAGGCAATATCTCCAAGTTTGCGGATGACACTAAGCTGTGTTAGCTGTGAGGAGGATGCTGGGAGACTGCAAGGTGACTTGGATAGGCTGGGTGAGTGGGCAAATGTTTGGCAGATGCAGTATAATGTGGATAAATGTGAGGTTATCCATTTTGGTGGCAAAAACAGGAAAGCAGACTATTATCTAAATGGTGGCCGACTAGGAAAAGGGGAGATGCAGCGAGACCTGGGTGTCATGGTACACCAGTCATTGAAAGTAGGCATGCAGGTGCAGCAGGCAGTGAAGAAAGCGAATGGTATGTTAGCTTTCATAGCAAAAGGATTTGAGTATAGGAGCAGGAAGGTTCTACTGCAGTTGTACAGGGTCTTGGTGAGACCACACCTGGAGTATTGCGTACAGTTTTGGTCTCCAAATCTGAGGAAGGACATTATTGCCATAGAGGGAGTGCAGAGAAGGTTCACCAGACTGATTCCTGGGATGACAGGACTGTCTTATGTAGAAAGACTGGATAGACTTGGTTTATACTCTCTAGAATTTAAGAGATTGAGGGGGGATCTTATAGAAACTTACAAAATTCTTAAGGGGTTGGACAGGCTAGATGCAGGAAGATTGTTCCCGATGTTGGGGAAGTCCAGGACAAGGGGTCACAGCTTAAGGATAAGGGGGAAATCCTTTAAAACCAAGATGAGAAGAACTTTTTTCACACAGAGAGTGGTGAATCTCTGGAACTCTCTGCCACAGAGGGTAGTCGAGGCCAGTTCATTGGCTATATTTTAGAGGGAGTTAGATGTGGCCCTTGTGGCTAAGGGGATCAGAGGGTATGGAGAGAAGGGAGGTACGGGATACTGAGTTGGATGATCAGCCATGTTCATATTGAATGGCGGTGCAGGCTCGAAGGGCCGAATGGCCTACTCCTGCACCTAATTTCTATGTTTCTATGTTTCATAGAAGAAGAATTTCCCCAATCCAGCGCGAACGCATCTACCGCTGCTGCCTCAGGGTCTGGTTCCAAAGCGACATACATAGGTACCTGGTGATTTAGCCTTGATGCAAATAAATCGATATCTGGCGTGCCATATTGCTTGATAACTTTTGCAAATTTTTGGGGGTTTAACATCCATTCGATGTTGTCATTAAATTTACGTGACCTAGTGTCTGCCACTGTATTTAGCTTACCTGGCAGGTAAGTTGCTGATAGCCAAATATGTCTTTCGACACACCATTGCCAAATTGTGTTGACCAACTTGTCGCGTGATACCGATTTTATGCCGCCCATATGGTTAATGTAGGCCACCACCGTAGTATTATCTATTTGTAACCGTACATGCAAGTGATGCATATTTGATGCATATGCTTTTAAACCATAAAAGTCATCCAACATCTCTAGATAATTAATGCCCAGTGTAAGTGGTAATGATGACTCTGGGTTAGTCCATCTACCACCTGTGCTGGATATGGAGTTAGTTGCTCCCCAGCCTTGAGCACTGGCATCTGTTTGGATAACTAACGTAGGGTTAGTGATGATAATAGGGCTGAAAACAATGCCAAACGTTTTTTGCCCACCACTGTAGTTCTGACATTGCTTCAGTGGGTAACTTCATGACACGATCATAATGACCTGTATGTCGTTTTGGTGCCTGTACCTTTGCTTTTTGTAAGTTTTGACAGTGCAAAGGTTCGAATTGTGTAGCCGGAAATGCTGCTACCATTTTCCCAATTACTCTGCTACTTGTCGAATAGTAGGCCGTTCGTTGACCATTAAATTGTTGCATGATTGTGCCAATTCAACTGTTTTCTCTCGTGGCAATGTTACAGACACGTAGACTGAATTAATTGTGAAGCCATGTCGTCCATGATTGTGGATGGCTTCAACTTAGATTTATCTGGATGTAAGACAATCCCAGGGTTTCGAACAACTGTTTGGTAGCTGATACAGCTAACATGGTCAATTCCATGGTCTTGCCTACTATTAAGATATCATCAAGATATGTCATGACAATATGTTTTTGTCTTCTTAATATTGCCAGAGCTGGTTTTAGTATCTTGCTGAATAATCTTGGGCTGATGTGAACTGTAGGGGTTTTGCGTTTCCCTTTATTTCACTTTGGGCCCAACTGCCCGAGTTATTCTCTCCCTTGTCGGAGGGTCAAACGGCCACCACTCCACTCGAGCGGTTTCCAAGAGAGAGAATACAACAAAAGGGATTCCCCTAGGTTCTAGACCTCGGAATTATGGTGGGATATGATAAAAGGTTGAATTGACCAGAGTGTGCTGATGAGGGAAAACAGAAACCAAGATGGACTCAAAGCAAGTCTAAAATTTACAGGCTTTATTAAACAATGATAAATCGAATCTCACCAACACTACATAATACGTGGCTAAACTTATGCTTTAAACTAAGACTATGGACGGAAAACTATCGGGCACGTCGTAAAACTTACTTTACACAATTTTACCCCCCCTTTCCCTTTATCTTCTCAACCTCTATCCTATTTCGGGAATTTCACCAGGTCACTGGGGTACTTACAGTTGGGCTCACGAGCCGTCCAGCAGAGCAGAAAGAGAGAAAGAGTTCTGGCTTGACTCCTGTTTTATACCTGAGCTTCCTTTGAAACCCCCAGGTGGTCCTCTGGATAAAAGGGTTCTTTTGATGATTCCCAGTTTCGATCTGGCATGAACAATAGGCTTCCGATGATAAGGGGTTTGCTGATGTCATGATCCCTCAGCCTGATCGTTATCCCATCGCCTGGACGGGCTCCTATTGTCTCGATGGATGGGTCATCCAAGATGGTGATTGAGCTTGGGCTGGCCTGTTTACCACCGTCTGCTGAGGCTTGGTTCCTTCCTTTGTGTATCCAAGATAATCTCGTTATCTCCGTCTCAGCCTTTCCTGGCCACATCATTTGCACAGTTGTGTGATGCCCAAGTCCACAGGCCAGACAGGTTTGAATCTTTCTGTGGATTGGGGATTTTTTCCGTTGCAGCCAGCAAATCTGTCTTTATAAAATATCCATGTCCTTATCCGAGTTCTTCCATAATTTTAGAGGATTTGCCCCAATAACTTACAGAACTCATTGGGTAACGCTTTAAACTGCCACAGCTGCCCCATCCAGGTAAATTTCAGGTATCTGCGATGATCCTTGTGAATGGTACTGAATAGTAAACATCTTTAAGATCAATGCTTGCCAGGAAGTATCCTTTGGAAATTAGTTGCTTGGCAGTAACAACCGTTTCCATTTTGAAATGTATATACTTAACAAACATATTTAGTGAAGTTAAGTCAATGATGATGCGACATCCACCATCTTTTTTGGGTTTAGTGAATATATTTGATACGAATTCCAAGGGTTCATCTTTTCCCATGATACCCTTTGTAATTAGTCTCACCAGTTCAGCTTGTCCCTCTCGTTTCTTTAACGGAGAGGGAAAATACCCTCTGGGGTGAATGTTGAACTGGTGGCAATTTTTCTAGTATGAATTGTATTTTGTATCCACTAATGCCATTGAGTATATACTGATCACTCGTGATAGACTCCCGTGCTTCTTTAAACAGGTGTAATCTCCCCCTGTTAGCTTCCAGTGAAGGTGGTGGAGGCAGGTTCATTTTTATCATTTAAAAATAAATTGGATAGTTATATGGATGGGAAGGGAATGGAGGGTTATGGTCTGAGCGCAGGTATATGGGACTAGGGGAGATTATGTGTTCGGCACGGACTAGAAGGGTCGAGATGGCCTGTTTCCGTGCTGTAATTGTTATATGGTTATATGGTTATATGGTTAGTATCAAGCCCCTATTTTCTATACACTGGTAGGAACCAGACCCACCTACCTCCATGGTTATGGGTATTGTTCTGTTTCCTGCCGGTCCAACGAGTCTTGCACGTTGTCTGACGTGGCGGTGATGTTGGGGGGTGGCGCATTTTCCATGGGGTCCGCTCTGGGCCCTTGTCTAAAGAAGACTTCCGGTGATAGAATGCGGACCCCGAGCTTTCATCAGTCCGATATGGTAGACGTCGACTGATGGACGCGATGGGGTGCTGATGCGTAGGAATTAATGTTTTTGGTTTTTGGTTTGCTCGTCCCGGGCCTGCCCTCATGAGACCGAAAGTTTTTTAAGGCCTCTTCCATATCCTTCGTATGCTTTGTGAGGTTTTTGTCAGAGAGCAGTGGGTCTGGCTCAGTGGCTGGGGTATGCACAACCCCGCAAATTTAGGATTTTATGGCAGGTCTTATGATTTGTTTACGAAGGTTGTGGTCATCTCCGTATTTGTCCACGGAACGAGCAAATGATGTGATGGCTGATGTCAGGAGCCTGAGGATCCGCTGATCCACTGAATATTTGCCCCAACGTGCCCCCAGTTTTGGCTGTTTACAGCCGGCACTTTAAGGGACTCACAGTTCTCTGGAGCTGTATACGTGAGGTGGTCAATGAGGCCTTACATTGACCACCTCTCCTGTAGGGGCCTGTTGGAGAGGTGGTTAATGCTGGCCGCTGGTTTGGCCTTTAACGGCCTCCTGCACGTGGGGCTGCCACGTAGCGGTCCACCACACCTAGCAGCTCTTCCTGTTCCTGCACCCCTTGCATATTCCCGCCATCTTCAGCCAGCGCCCCCTCTTCATGACCAGCCCAGTCCTGGTCACCAAAGCTATCCTCGGGTAAGGAGGAAGCACAAGACACTGGAGGGAGTGCCTGAACTCCCCCTGCGAGAGTGCCCCTCACGAAACGCGTCTCGCTAGAGCTCCTGCTCCAGGAGCCACTCCATGCGGCTCAGGCGGCTGTCGCCCCTCCCCGTGCGGGTGGAGAGACGTCCCTGTCCGACAAGTCGGAAGCCACCGGCCAGACGCTTCTTCGGTAGCTTTACTTCCAGCCCGCTGCTCAGGCGGTAGCTTTAGGGCTCGGCACGGTGGATGGGGATTAGCGGAGCGCCAGGTAAGCTTTAGATTCTGGAGTAGTTCCTGCCCCCCCCCCCCCCCCCAAGATGTAACGCTCCTTTTTAAGAAGGGAGTGAGAGAGAAAACGGGGAATTACAGAGCAGTTAGTCTAACATCGGTAGTGGGGAAACTGCTAGAGTCAGTTATTAAAGATGGGATAGCAGCACATTTGGAAAGTGGTGAAATCATTGGACAAAGTCAGCATGGATTTACGAAAGGTAAATCATGTCTGACGAATCTTATAGAATTATTCGAGGATGTAACTAGTAGCGTGGATAGGGGAGAACCGGTGGATCTGCTGTATCTGGACTTCCAGAAGGCATTCGACAAGGTCCCACATGAGAGATTAGTATACAAACGTAGCACAAGGCATTGTGACTCAGAAGTGATGTGGAGAGAACTGGCTGGCAAACAGACTTTGAAAAATAACATTTTATTCTGTGCAAATAAAATACATTGTGGGTAGAGAGGTATGTCGGTGATCTGTAGATGGAATCAGCTGGGGAAGTTCAGTAAGCGATAGTAGGTGGTTTCTTTCCTCACCTTATGCCAAGAAAATTCTGGATTCATTCCAAGAGAATCAGTACGGCACAGTGGCACAGGGACAGAGTTGCTGCCTGAGTCCCGGGTTCGATCATGACTACGGATGCTGTCCATACAAAGTTTGTACATTCTCACTGTGACCGCATGGGTTTTATTCGGGTGCTCTGATTTCCTCCCACATTCCAAAGACGTGCAGGTGTAGTGGTTCAGTATTCTTAAACAGACAAAAACGCAAATAAAATCAGTGATCAAGCAGTAAATCTTTATTTTGCCAGGCGGGTGTGGTAAAACTCTTAACAGTATGCAGATTGCAGACTATACAGTTCAAGATTCAAGATTCAAGATTCAATTTATTTGTCATTTGGACCCCTTGAGGTCCAAACGAAATGCCGTTTCTGCAGCCATACATTACAAACAAATAGACCCAAGACGCAACATAATTTACATAAACATCCGTCACATCGCTGTGATGGAAGGCCAAAAAAACTTATCTCTCCCCTGCACTCCCCCCCCCCCCCCCCCGATGTCAAAGTCAAAGCAAAGCCCCGGCTGGCGATGGCGATTGTCCCGCAGCCATTAAAGCCACGCTGGGTGGTGCAAGGCCGCACACCGGGTCTTGATGTTAGAGCCCCCGGCGTGCGCTTGCAGAGTCCCGCAGCCATTCCAAGCCGTGCGGGGCGGTGATGTCAGGCCCCGCTCCAGGAGCTCTTCGACCCCGCAACTCGGGCGGGAGAAGTCGCCGTTGCGAGAGCCCTGAAAAGCGGTCTCCCTCCAGGGACCCACGGGCTCCCGGTGCCGCCGTCCGCCAGACCCGCAGTTGCAGCCTCCGAATCTCCGGAGGTCGGGCCGCAGCAGCAGCAGCGCTCCACCACCGCTCCACCCGCTCTGGACTCGGCCAGCTCCGCAACGGTGAGGTGAGTCGTCGGCACCAGAGTCCCCAGTCTTCTCCTGTTGGAGGCCGCTCCTCGTTGCAGCCCCAACGACAACGGAGACCCGACAAAGAAAAGGTCGGGTCTCCCGTGCAGGGAGAGATTTAAAAGTTACCCCCCTCCCACCCCACCCCCCCCCCCCCCCCACACACACACCCCAACAAAAAATAACAAAAACTACATAGAAACATAGACAAAAAAATAATAAAAACGCAGACGGGCTGCAGAGGCCGCTGCTGACGAGAGTCGCGCCGCCTACCGGATCACAGGGGCAGTGATCTTATTTCATATATATACTCCAAAAACCAAAGATTCAGCAATACCTTATCTACAGATCATATTACAGCCTCTTGCTTCTTAAGATTGACAGCTTCTTAAGATTGGCAGCTTCTACCATGTTTCTACCATGTTTCTAGGAACCATATTTTTATTGGTATGAATGATGGGTGAAGGTTGAAAAGTTTGTGGGAGTGAGTATAACCAAGCCTACGCTTTTTCAGTAATGCCATTGGATCATCGAGAAATGTTGTCTTGTCAAAGGTTTTCATTTTAAAAAAATGTACCGTCATCAGTGCTGGCCTAGACTTCTGATGCAAATCTTGAAATTGAACTTTGAATCTCCTGACCTCAAAGTGAAGATGTTGTGACTTGCATCATGGACGACAGTCAATGGCACAAAACGACACACAACATGTTTTGCTTTCCAGATCACAGTTGGAGAAATGCTGCAATGCAACTCGAAATTTTGTTGTTACACAAGTTAATGCACCACTGGGAACAAAAATTACTTATGAAGCAGAAGCCAAAAAAATATTTGAAATTACTCAAGATACCCTTGAACTGATTCCGGAGGTAAGTTTTGTTTCATTCTGTCTGCAGTTCTGACAAACCTGTTGGAGTTTTTTGAGGAAGTAACAAGGAAGTTAGGCAAAAAAGAATCAGTGTGGAACGCCTTTAAGGTGCTGCACACGAGGCTGCTAAACCAGGTAGGGCCCCATAGTGTTAGAAGTAAGGTACTAGTATGGTTAGAAGATTGGCCAACTGGCAGGTGGCAAAGAGCTGCAACAAAAGAGGCCTTTTCTGGTTGTCTGTCAGTGATTAGTGGTGTTCCACAGGGGTCAGTGTTGGCTCCACTACTTTTCATGTAATGTATTGATGATCTGAATGAGCTTTATGGCCAAGTTTGCAGATGATACGAAGATAGATGGAGGGACAGGTAGAGTTACGGGTGCAGGAATGCTGCAGAAGGACTTGGACAGGCTGGGAGAGTGGGCAAGGACGTGGCAAATGGAATACAGTATCGGGACGTGTACCATCATGCACTGTGGTAGAAAGAATAAGGGCATAGACTACATTCTAAATCGGGTAAGGATTCAGAAATTGGAGGTGCATAGGGACTTGTGAGTGCTGGTGCACAATTCCCAAGGGTTAATTTGCAGGTTGAGTCAGCAGTATGGAAGGCAAATGCAATGCTGCATTCAATTTGAGGGGACTAGAATATAAAACCTTGGATGTAATGCTGAGGCTTTATCAGATGCTGGTAAGGCCACATTCTTATTCTTTTTGTTTTGAAAAGCTTGATACGAGATAATGACTCCTCTAATAAATGCTTTGAAGGATTCCCATAATAAAGTGGGCGATATATCTGGTGTATCATTTGTCTCAAAAAATAAGCCCATCTGTTTTTTTAGATATATACTCCCTTGTGGGTCTTTCAGAATTTGCGAATTAAACCTCCAGAACGATTTGTTCGTAGAGATTCCTTCCAATTTTAAAACAAAAGTTAGCGGGGAGTGATCTGAAATCGTATTGGTGTGATATTTAGGGTTCATAGTATAAGGGATTAGTTTTGTATCCACTAGGAAGTAGTCTATACGTGAGTATGTTTTATGTACCATTGAATAAAACGAGTATTCCCTTCCAGTCGGATTCGCGATCCTCCAAACGTCTGCTATATTTGTATTTTTTATATATGTATTTAAGAGTTCACTAGTTTTAGATTTCATATTACCTTTGTTTTTGCATCGATTTATCTAAGTATGGATCTAAAGCACAGTTGAAGTCTCCTCCAATTATAACATTTTGGTAGTTAAATTCTGCGATTGTATTCAGGATTTTATTAAAAAATTGAGGATTATCAAAATTGGGCGCATATATGTTTACCAAAGTGATTGGCGTAGCATGAATCTCTCCTGTAACTATAAGATATCTCCCTTCCTTATCTGATATAATGTTCTTTGATTTGAATGGTATTCCTTTGCGAATAATAATTGCTGTGCCTCTGGATTTCGAAGTATATGAGGTGTGAAATGTTTGGCCTATCCAATTCGCCCTCAATCTCATCTGATCTTGATGTTTAAGGTGCGTTTCTTGTAGTAAGTAAGGGGCTGTGCTGGCTCCCATTCAATTATTTAAAGAGATAACAGATGGATTTTTTGGAAGTCAACGCAACCAACATTCATTACTCTCGTAAACATTTAAATCCAAGGGGATTTTCTCTCCTTAATATATATGTGAAGAAATACGTAAAAAAAGTGAGTTAGCAAATTATCTTTAAAAACCACTGGATTCAAAGAATATCTCATGAGCACCATTAGAAACATAGAAATTAGGTGCAGGAGTAGGCCATTCGGCCCTTCAAGCCTGCACCGCCATTCAATATGATCATGGCTGATCATCCAACTCAGTATCCCGTACCTGCCTTCTCTCCATACCCCCTGATCCCCTTAGCCACAAGGGTCACATCTAACTCCCTCTTAAATATTGCCAATGAACTGGCCTCAACTACCGTCTGTGGCAGAGAGTTCCAGAGATTCACCACTCTCTGCGTGAAAAAAGTTCTTCTCATCTCGGTTTTAAAGGATTTCCCCTTTATCCTTAAGCTGTGACCCCTTGTCCTGGACTTCCCTAACATCGGGAAAAATCTTCCTGCATCTAGCCTGTCCAACCCCTTAAGAATTTTGTAAGTTTCTATAAGATCCCCTCTCAATCTCCTAAATCCTAGAGAGTATAAACCAAGTTTATCCAGTCTTTCTTCATAAGACAGTCCTGACATCCCAGGAATCAGTCTGGTGAACCGTCTCTGCACTCCCTCTATGGCAATAATGTCCTTCCTCAGATTTGGAGACCAAAACTGTACGCAATACTCCAGGTGTGGTCTCACCAATACCCTGTACAACTGCAGTAGAACCTCTCTGCTCCTATACTCAAATCCTTTTGCAATGAAAGCTAACATACCATTCGCTTTCTTTACTGCCTGCTGCACCTGCATGCCTACCTTCCATGACACCATGACACCCAGGTCTCGCTGCATCTCCCCCTTTCCCAATGGGCCACCATTTAGATAATAGTCTGCTTTCCTGTTTTTGACACCAAAATGGATAACCTCACATTTATCCACATTATACTGCATCTGCCAAACATTTGCCCACTCACCCAGCCTATCCAAGTCACCCTGCAGTCTCCTAGCATCCTCCTCACAGCTAACACTGCCCCCCAGCTTAGTGTCATCCGCAAACTTGGAGATATTGCCTTCAATTCCCTCATCCAGATCATTAATATATATTGTAAATAGCTGGGGTCCCAGTACTGAGCCTTGGGGTACCCCACTAGTCACTGCCTGCCATTGTGAAAAGGAATCGTTTACTCCTACTCTTTGCTTCCTGTTTGCCAGCCAGTTCTCTATCCACATCAATACTGAACCCCCAATGCCTTGTGCTTTAAGTTTGTATACTAATTTCTTATGTGGGACCTTGTCGAAAGCCTTCTGGAAGTCCAGATACACCACATCCACTGGTTCTACCCTATCCACGCTACTAGTTACATCCTCGAAAAATTCTATAAGATTCGTCAGACATGATTTACCTTTCGTAAATCCATGCTGACTTTGTCCAATGATTTCACCACTTTCCAAATGTGCTGCTATCCCATCTTTAATAACTGACTCTAGCAGTTTCCCCACTACCGATGTTAGACTAACTGTCTGTAATTCCCCGTTTTCTCTCTCCCTCCCTTCATTCAGCTTCTTTGGCCATGTTCTCTAAGAGTTACAATGGGAAAGCAAACCCGGAAAACTGCTTCTTCCTCAGGAACAACATTCCATTCTATGTCAGGATTTTAAATCTGATATCTACAAGTAAATTCCTTGTGCAGAAACAAAGAACTGCTGATGCTAGCGATAGACACAAAATGCTGGAGTAACTCAAGGGACAGGCAGCATCTCTGGAGAGAAGGAATGGGTGCCGTTTCAGGTCGGGACCCTTCTTTGGACTAATGTCAAGGGAGTCGGCGATACAGAGATAAAATGTAGTCGGAGACGGTAAGACTGGTCGTAGAACTTGGAAGAGGAAGGCTGAGTTACTCCAACATTTAGAAACTTAGAAAATAGCTGCAGGAGTAGGTCTTTTGGCCCTTAGAGCCAGCACCGCCATTCAATATGATCATGGCTGATCATCCAAAATCAGAACCCATTCCTATTTTCTCCCCATATCACTTGATTCTGTTAGCCCTATATCTAACTCTCTCTTGAATACATCATGTTTAAGAAGGAACTGCAGATGCTGGAAAATCGAAGGTAGAGAAAAATGCTGGAGAAACTCAGCAGGTGGGGCAGCATCTATGGAGCGAAGGAAATAAGCAACGTTTCAGGTCATTTCGTCCCGAAACGTTGCCTATTTCCTTCGCTCCAGAGATGCTGCCTCACCCGTTGAGTTTCTCGAGCATTTTTGTCTATCTTCAATACATCGTCTATGTCTGGTTTAATCCAGCACAACCGCTGATGCGGTTTAGTTTAATTTTGTGTGTGTGTGTCCCATTCAGCTCAATGAATCCACGCTGACTGCTGATGATCCAAACACTACGTCGATCCCACACACTAGGGGCAATGTACAGAAGCCAATTAACTTACAAAACTGCACCCAGGGAAAACCCACGCGGTCACAGGGATAACATACAGACATGTCAAGGGTTGTGAGGTCTACCCCTCCACCAGGGGGGCAGAGGCCAGTCAAAAATGATGTGCTGCCCTGTTTGCTGAACGCAGCCCCCAGTGATGCATGTTTGTGTTGAACCGGCTGACCCCTGTACGGAGCCGGTTCAGGGCGACCCACTCATTGCGGGGCAGGCCCGAGCGTGGTGGGGCTGTGGTGTTCGGTGCAACAGTAAATTGCGGAGGTCATGAAGTCTGATCCCAGCTGGTTCTCCGTGCTCCTAGTATGTTGAAACCGGAGCCACAGAGGGTCACTGTGTGACGGGAGAAGGGGTGACGGGATGAGAAACTTGGCGGGTGCGATAACTGCAAGCACCGGCAGAAGATCTATCGGAGTAGGACGTAGGCAGCCGGTGATGATTTGCATGGTGTCGTTGAGGATGGCGTCTAACTTGCTAGTATGAGCGTGCGTCATCATGCTGGGGCGGCGTACTCAGCGGCACTGTACACGAGTGCAAGAACACTGGTTCGGAAAGTAGATATCCTGGCGCCCCATGACTATCCAGCCAAGCAACGCAAGAGGTTGTTCCGCGCCAAGGGTTCTGATATCACCTATCCAAGTTCCCCAGCAATGCTGCCATGACCTGTTGAGTTCTTCCAGCACTTTGTGTTCTTTTGTGTATTAACCAGCATCTGCAGGTCTTTTTTTTTCAACTACATACGATGATAAAACCTTATAATAATAATAATAATAATATAATAATAATAATAATAATATTTATTTATATAGCACTTTTAAACAAAATCACTTTGAACCAAAGTGCTTTACAGAGATTGATTAAACTAATTGAATAGATTAAATGTCAATAAATCCATACAAAATAAAAAAGAAAAAGAAAAAAAGACACAGAACAGTACACTAAAGAAATCAACAAGAAACATCCCCCCACAGCAGAATTCACTGTGAGGGAAGGCACTAAAAATATCCAGTTCTCTCCCTCATAGTCCACCCGACTTCGGGGTCTATATGTGGCCTCCTCAGCCAACCCGATGTTTTCAGGCCCTCTGCTGCGAAGCTGGATCATCGGCGTCGGGTGAAACATTCTTCAGCGGCCTGGACTGAAGCGGCCGCTTCCTCCCTGAAGACTGCAATGTCCAAGTTCTCAGGCCGCGCTGGCCGGACCTCTGACACTGGCAAACTCGGATACCAAGCCCCGCGGTGTTGTAAATCCAGTGCCGCCCGCCCGCGGCTGGACACTCTGCAGCCGCAGCTCAACGATGTTGGTGTCCCAGCATTTGCACCGCCGGCGAAGCTGTAGTCCCGGCAGGAAACGCCGCTCCAGCGCTGCTCCAGCTCGATGGTAGGCCGCACAGAGAGGACGAAGATGCGGTTCGGAAGAAAACCGCATCTCCGACCAGGTAGGACTGGGATTAAAATAGTTTCCCCCTTCCCCTCCCCCACCCACCACATAAAAGAAGACCTCCAATAAACATTCTGTACGGACAGGACTAAAAATAAAAATAAAAAAGGGTGAAAGGACGGACTGCAGGAGGAGCAGCCATACACAACGGCGCATCACCCCCGCAGTCCGCCATCTTATCAATGACCACCTTATTTGATTATAACGGATAGTCGGCAATAACAGAAGCCATTCCCCCCCCCCCCCCCCCCCCCCCCCCCCCCCCCCCCCCCCCCCCCCACCTTATGGTCTGATTAAACAAGCATTCATCATCCTGCCATGGTATTCTCCTTAGTCAATAATGCAACTTCCCCTCCACTTCATCCCCACCTCGATCTTGCCTGCAACACCTCAACCTTGGAACAATAAGATGTCTGTCCTATCTCATCCTTGTTAATCCTAAATGAACCCAGAATGAACAATGAGCATTTTGTTATCTTAAATAATTAACAAATTACAAAACACTAATTATATGAACATATTATTAATCCTATGTGTAATTTAGAAAGAGACATTTTCCAGGAAAAATAGATGTAAGCAATTTGTGTAATAACCAGAATGGTTTCTCCTTCTCCTTCGGTCAAAAATTAACTCTGCCACAGAAGGTATTTGAGGCCAGTTCATTGGCTATATTTAAGAGGAAGTTAGATGTGGCCCTTGTGGCTAAATGGATCAGGGGGTTTGGAGAGAAGGCAGGTACGGGATACTGAGTTGGATGATCAGCCATGATCATATAGAATGGCGGTGCAGGTTCGAAGGGCCGAATGGCCTACTCCTGCACCTATTTTCTATGTTTCTATTACATGCTGCATTCTTTATTCCATATTGCTAGTGTAGATTCCACTCTCTCCAAGAAAGGACACAATAAATCAACTTAACCTCCCGTTCATTCATTGCGCACTGATAGTTGCAGTAACTGAAAGTGCCGCAGGACTTGTGGGATCGGAAATGATGTGTAAAAGGAGAGTGGAAGCGGCCATTTTGTGAACGCCTGTTGAGGTTTAAGCGCTGGCTTTGCTGAGTACCCGGCATTGGCGACTATGTCAAGTAGAGATTTGATTTTAGACTTTAGAGATCGGGTAACCTTTATTTTCTTACTTAGTGGAAAGGACTGGGATAAAAATGGATGTGGCGGTTTGGGCGATCCTCCAAAAGGAAGGGGGAAATTACGCGCCTATCCAGTACCACTGGTGACCACTCTTGTAGGAAATGTGTCAATTTCCAGCTTCTGTCAGACTAATTGGACTGGCTACGAAGTATCTGGGAAAGGAAAAATGCGGTAGACAGTACATTTAGTGAGTTGGACCCATCAGATTGGTATTGGTATTTGTTTATTATTGTCACGTGCACCAAGATACAAACTTTGATGGGCATGGTCTCCGGACAAGTAACACAACCATACACAAATACAACAGTCAGCGTTAAACAAAAATAACATGGATGCAGAGATAGTGCTACAGCTACCGAACAAGTATAGGTAGAAACACTGCAAGGTCAACAATGAGGTAGATTGGGAGAATGAGACTACACCTGTACTGAGTGGATATTGAGTTGGAGGATCAGCCAGGCTCATATTGAATGGCGGTGCAGGCTCGAAGGGCCAAATGGCTTACTCCTGCACCTATTTTCTATGTTTCTATGTATAGGCACAGAAAGGGTTGGAAATGAATGACTACCAGGAAGGGCAGGTCTATTTGGGGTGGTAGTGGTATAGCGGTAGAGTTGCTACCTTACAGCGTCAGAGACCCAGGTTCGATCCTGACTATGGGTGCTGACTGTCTGGAGTTTGTATGTTCTCCCTACGACGGCATGGGTTTTCTCCAGGTGATTTGGTAAGCTTGGTAAATTGGCTTTGGTCAAAACATTTTTTAATTGTCCCTAGTATGTAGGATAGTGCTAGTCTATGGGGTGGTCGCTGGTCGGTGCAGACTCGATGGTAGAGGGCTTGTTTCCGCGATGTCTCTAAAGTCTAAAATCTAAAGCAAAAAGTCTAGATCTCTTCTGGCTTCACATTTCATGCCTCTTCTTCCTTATCTCAAGCCTTTTGTCTATTCATCTCTGGCCTTTGTCAAACCATCTGCCAATAATCCCCCCCCCCCCCTCCCCTCCATTCCTCATCTGTCTTCACCTATCACTTGCGAAGCTTTATCCCACCTATCCTCCAGCTTTCTGCCCCCTCCCATATCAGTCTGAAGAAGGGATCCAACCTGAAACATTGCCTATCCATGTATTCTATAGATGTTGTCTGACCCATTGAGTTACTACAGCACTTTTATGCCCTTTTTAAAAAATCACCATCTACATTTCCATGGGTACAGGTGCATATTCGGCTTATTCGTGGGATTTTTAATTTCAATGGATTTGAATTTAATATTCTCAGCAAATTAAGGCGAATTTTGAAAGAGCAGCAGACTTAAGGGCCTGTCCCACGAGCATGCAACTGCATGCGGCAAGCGCGACCTAACGTGGTCGCTTGAGCCGTACGGCATCGCGGGGCCGGTCCCACTTCGATCGCCGGAGCCGTATGGAGTTGAGCGGAGCTGGTCCCAACATCGCGCGGTGCTCCGAAAAACTGACACTATCCAAAAATTCCGTGCGGCAATGACCTGCTGACCCGCAGCCGCATTGAGGCCATACGCACCGCCTCGACGGGCGTGCGCAGCGTCTCGATGGGCGTGCGCAGCGTCTCGACGGGCGTACGCAGTGTCTTGACGCCGTACTTCATGAGCGAACTTCCTGCGGACTTCGCTCGAACTTTACGTCAACTCGTACGGGCTCACTCGACCTCCGCGCGGCCCCCGCTTTTCGGTTTGACTGCTGCAATTTCGCATGCAGACTTCGGTGCTGAAGGACAGGCCCTGTACGGGGATCTACTATCTCAAGCCTTTTGTCTATTCATCTCGGCCCTTTGCAAACCATCTGCCAATGATCGCGCCCCCCCCATGCAGTCGCATGCCTCGTCTGTCTTCACCTATCACTTTAAGCTTTATCCCACCTTCTCTGAGGCTTTCTGCCCCCTCCCATATCAGTCTGAAGAAGGGATCCAACCTGAAACATTGCCTATACCATGTCATTCTATTGAGGAAATTCAGAGTGTCTGACCGATTGAGTTACTCCAGTGCTTCTACGCAGCGGCGGTGGAAAGCATCTTGTCCGGGAACATTACCATCTGGTTTGGGAATTGCTCTGCCAAGGACAAGAAGGCTCTGCAGAGAGTAGTGCGTTCGGCCGAACGCACTATGGGAACTTCACTCAGCCCCCTGCAGGAACTATAAACAGGGCCTGTCCAAATCCAGAGCAAAAACGAGGTTGCACAAATTTTATCCAAACGTCTCGCCCAGAGCCGTACGGCATTGTTTCAAAACGCTACTTCGATCGCCGGAGCCGTTGTTGGATGTGAAAGTTGGAGCTGGTTTTGGAGTGATATATTCGCGCGGTGCTCCGAAAAAAACTCAAATTTGTCACTAGAACCCAAAACGGAATGCGGCAATGGACCTAATAGGAGCAGCCGCAATTTAGGCCGTAAAGCATCAAAATGTTTTTTTTAATTATGGGTTAATAATTGTCTCGAAAGAAATTGATACGTTCGATTTTGGTACGCAGTACAACCACGTACGCAGTGTCTTGACGCCGTACTTCATGCGATGAACATCCTGCGGACTTCGAAGAAATGAGTCAACTCCGACTCACTAGATAAATATGACCAATTCTTTCGGTTTGGTCGCCTCGCTCATCGTCTTTTGCTGGAATCAGGCCCTGTGGGGATGCAGACGGTGCGCGGATTGCCGATTCCGGTTTGATCGCGCTTAGATCTGCAGTCGCATGCTCCGAATACAGATTTGAAAATTTCTCTTTTAAGGGGCCTTCTCTTCTATTTCTATCTCCTCTTCATCTCTTCCCTCAGCATTTTTGAGTATACACAAGGCACGTTTTTACCACCTCAGGCAATTGAGGAAATTCAGACTGTCTACCCTTTCTACAGTGCTTTCTTTTTCTTGATCTGCTTACTTGTCCGGGAAACATTAAAACTAGAGGTTCGGGAATGGATTGGTATTACAAGTTGGCAAGAAGGCTAGGCGCCAGAGTAGTGTTTTCGGCCGTATTAACTATGGGAATAAAATCACCCCCCTGCCTGCAGGAAAAATAAAACAAAAAAAAAAATCCAGAGCAAACAAAATCATGAGAGACCTCTTCCACCCCTGCAACGGACTGTTCCAGCCGCTACGGTCAGGCAAACGCCTCCGTTGCCATGCAGTGAGAACGGAGAGGTTGAGAAGGAGTTTCTTCCCAGAGGCAATTCGGACTGTAAACGCCTTTCTCACCAGGGACTAACTCTACAGAACGTTTTTCCTTCTATTATTTATTATGTAAAATAATATGTGTGTTATGATTGTGTTTATAATTTGTTTGGTTGTTTTGTTGTTCCGCGAGCATTGCCACTTTCATTTCACTACACATCTCGTATGTGTATGTGACAAATAAACTTGACTTGACTTGACTTGAAGGAAGGAGAGAATACAAGGAGGCTTGGATAAAGGGAATGCTTCTGATAATAGGTTGCTACATTTGCCATGGTGATTGGCAATGGAGAAGGTCATGGGAGCAAAGGAAAGAACATAAAACTATTAATTAATTTAGCCAGAGTTTGAGACTGCAAAGGAATATAAAAACAACATTCTTTTAATGCCTCATTAAGATATCAATTTAATAACTTTATTATAGCTTATCCCCATGTCAAACTGGATTTACCTCAACAGCTTAAATCTATATCTAACTTGTTTTCTCTTTTCTAGTTCCGGCTAAGGATTTTCAATCTGAATCAACTATTTCTCCTTTCTACAGATGCTTTCTGACCTATTCATGTTTCCAGCATTTGTGGGGTTTTTTAATTTCGATTGTCCTTTTGCCCATTCTTAACCTATCATTTATTTCCTTGAAGAAACATAGACATAGAAAATAGGTGCAGGAGTAGGCCATTCGGCCCTTTCGAGCCAGCAGCGCCATTCATAGATACATAGAAAATAGGTACAGGAGTAGGCCATTCGGCCCTTCGCGACCAGCACTGCCATTCAATGTGATCATGGCTGATTATCCACAATCAGTACCCCATTCTTGACTTCTCCCCATATCCCTTGATTTTGCTAGCTGTAAGAGCTCTAACTCTCTTTTTCCTTGTGTAAAAAACAAGGAATTTCCCGAGGGAAATTGAGGCGTTGATCAAAAACAAGAAGGATACATGAGCAGCTGGGATCAAGTGCATCCCTGGAGGAGTTTCGGGAACTAAGGAGTAAACTGACAAAAGAGTTCAGAAGGGCAAAACGGGGCCAGGAGATAGCTCTCATTCAATATGATCATGGCTGATCATCCAAAATGAGTACCCCGTTCCGGTTTTGTCCCCATATCCCTTGATTCCCTTAGTCTTAAGAGCTCTCTCTTGAACACATCCAGTTAATTGGCCTCCACTGCCTCTGTGGCAGAGAATTCCACATATTGACCACTCTCTGGGTGAAAAAGGTTTTCAACATCTCAGTCCGAAATGGTCTACCCCTTATTCTTAAACTGTGTCCCCTGGTTCAGGACTCCCCCAACATCGGGAACATTTTAGACAGAATAGGCACGTAAAAGGTGGAGTGAGGAAGGAGGGTTGCTTTAAACTGCGCGTATTTTAATGCAAGGGGCCTGACGAGTAAGGCAGATGAGCTTAGGGCATGGATAGGTACGAGCGACTGGGATGTTGTAGCCATGACTGAAACCTGGTTAAGGGAGGGGCAGGACTGGCAGCAGAATGTTCCAGGATTCAGAAGAGACTGGGGTGAAGGAAAAAGAGGAGCAGTGGTTACATTGTTGGTTAAGGAGGATGTCACAGCTGTGTTCAGCAGTGACATTATGGATGGTTTGTCTAGTGAGGCTATATGGGTGGAGCTGAGGAACAAGAAAGGAATGATCACCTTGTTGGGGGTGTACTACAGACCCCCGAATAGTCTATGGGATTTAGAAGAACAAATGTGCCAAGAGATTGCAGACAGGTGCAGGTCAAGTAAGGGTGTCGTAGTAGGGGATTTTAACTTTCCCAATATAGACTGGGAAAATCATAGTGTGAAGGGTTTAAATGGGGTGCAATTCCTCAAAAGTGTTCAGGAGAGCCGTAAGTGGAGGCCCCCACATGTGAGAGGGCAATGCTCTGCATCTAGCATTGGGAAATTGGGAAGGGCAAGTTAATGAAGTGTGTGCGGAGGAGCCTTTTGGGCCAAGTGACCACAGTTCGATTAGGTTTAAGATAGTTATGGATAGGGACGGAGAGGGTCCACATGTTAAAATGCTCAACTGGGGTAAGGCTAACTTTGAGGGGATGAGAGAAGGTCTCGCTCAAGTTGACTGGAGCAGATTATTTGAGGGGCAAGGAACACCGACCAAGTGGGATATTTTAAAAGTGTGCTGACAAAAGTTCAGGATATGCACAGCCCCGTTAGAGTGAAGGGCAAAGCAGGCAAACATAAGGAAGATTGGCTGACGAGTGAAATTGAGACGTTGGTCAAAAACAAGAAGGATGCATGGGACAGGTACAGGTATCAAGTGAATCCCTGGAGGAGTTTTGGAAACTAAGGAGTAAACTGAAAAAGGACATCAGAAGGGCAAAAAGGGGCCAGGAGATAGCTCGGGGTGGTAGCATTAAGGATAATTCTAAAAGATTTTATAAATACATAAGGGGGAAAAGGGTAACTAGATAGAGAGTGGGACCTCTCTGGAATCAAAGCGGCCACCTCTGTGTGGAGCCACTGGAAATAGGCATGATTCTCAATGAATATTTCTCCTCTGTATTTACCGAGGAGAAAGACAGTAGGACGGAGGAACTTGGGGCAGTCAATGGAAGTGTCTTGAGAGCAGTCAGTGTTACCATCGAAGAAGTACTGAAGGTACTGTCATGTACTGTCGGGAGTGCAGCGTAGGTTTACAAGGTTAATTCCCGGGATGGCGAGACTGTCATATGCTGAGAGAATGGAGCGGCTGGGCTTGTATACTCTGGAATTTAGAAGGGTGAGAGGGGATCTTATTGAAACATATAAGATTATTAAGGGTTTGGACACACTAGAGGCAGGAAACATGTTCCCGATGTTGGGGGAGTCCAGAACCAGGGGCCACAGTTTAAGAATAAGGGGTAGACCATTTCGGACTGAGATGGTGAAAACCTTTTTCACCCAGAGAGTTATGAATCTGTGGAATTCTCTGCCACAGAAGGCAGTGGACGCCAATTCACTGAATGGTGATGCTGGCTCGAAGGGCCGACTGGCCTACACCTGCACCTATTGTCTTTGTCTAATGTCTATTGTATGAAGGTAGACAAATCTCCAGGGCCTGATCAAATATATCCAAGTACATTGCGGGAAACTAGAGAGGAAATTGCGAGAATCCTGATTGAAATTTTCGAGTTGTCCTTAAATACAGGAGAGGTGTCGGAAGACTGGAGGGTGGCAAATGTTGTACTTCTTTTCAAGAAGAACTGCAGGCAAAATGCTGTGAATTATAGGCTGGTAAGCTTAACATCTATTGTTAGAAAGTTACCAGAGAGTATTCTGAGGGTATCAAAGGTATTTTATTGGTCACATTCACATACACCCAGGTGTAGTGAAGTGAAATGCTTTTTGCCATTTTGCAGCACACAAAAAAAATACAGACATAACACCAATGAGAATCTTAAACACATAGAACATCCCCCCACAATGGCTCCCACCATGAGGGAAGGCACAAAGTCCAGTCCCCAACCCGAGTTCACCCATAGTCGGGCCCATCGAGGCCTCCACATTTGCCTCTACGGAGGCCCGATGTTCCAGGCCGTTCTCGCCGGGTGATGTTGCTCCGGCGTCGGGAGAGTCCTCCCAGCGGCATGGGAACCCTGGAACGGCCGCTTCCGCACTGGAGGCCGCGGATTCCAAAGCCGACAAGGCGGCGCCAGTCGGAGCTCCACAACTGGCAATCTCATCTAGAGATCCCAGGCTCCCGATGTTAAGTTCGGCGCCGCCGCCCGCAGCTAGCCGCTCCACAGTCCGCGACCTGGGCAAAGCATCGCCTGCTCCGCGATAGCGCTCCAGCGCTGTGCCGCTGCCTAAGCCGAGGTTCTGGGCGGTCCGCGACAGGAAACGCCGCTCCAGGCCCGCTGGTAGGCCGCGAGGACGGATCGAAGCTGCAGCCCGGAGAAAAGCCGCGTCTCCGACCAGGTAGGGACCCCGAAAGGTAGTTTTCCTCTCCCCCCCCCACCCCCCACATAAAAAAAGTCTAGGCCTCCAAACAAAACACTTAACTAACTAAAATAAAAAATAAAGATGAAGAGACAGACAGCTGCTGGCTGGGCAGCCATGCACAGGACAGCGCCCCCTACTCGAGGGATAGGTTATACAGGCATTTGGATGGGCAAGGGCTGATTACGGATAGTCAGCATGAGTTTGTATGTGGGAGGTCGTGTCTCACAAATCTGATTGATTTTTTTTAAGACATGAACAAAAAGGTTGATGAGGGAATGGTTGATGGAATTTAATGCAGAGAAATGTGAGGTGTTGGGATGTCGAACAAGGGCAGGAACTACACAGTAAATGGTAGGCCTCTGGGTAGTGTTGTAGATCAAAAGGATCTAGGATAACAGGTGCATGGTTCCTTGAAGATCGAGTTGCAGGTAGATAAGGTGGTCAAAAAGGCTTTTGGCACTTTAGCCTAGATCAGTCAGAGTATTGAGTATAGAAGTTGGGAGGTCATGTTGCAGTTGTATAAGACGTTGGTGAGACTGCATTTGGAATATTGGGTTCAGTTCTGGGCACCACGTTATAGGAAAGATATTGTCAAACTTGAAAGGGTTCAGAAAAGATTTATGAGCATGTTGCCAGGACTGGAGGATATGAGCTATAGGGAGAGGTTGAGTAGGCTGGGACTCTATACCATGGAGCGCAGGAGGATGAGGGCAGATTTTATAGAGGTATACAATATCATGAGAAGAACAGATCGGATAGATGCACAGAGTCTCTTGCCCAGAGTAGGGGAATCGAGGACCAGAGGACATAGGTTCAATGTGAAGGGGGAAAGATTTAATAGGAATCCGAGAGGGAACATTTTCAGTCAAAGGGTGGTGGGTGTATGGAGCAAGCTGCCAGAGAAGGTAGATGAGGCTGGGACTATCCCATTGTTTAAGCAACAGACAGGTACATGGATAGGACAGGTTTGGAGGGATAGGGACCAAGCGCAGGCAAGTGGGACGAGTGTAGCTGGGACATTGTTGGCCGGTGTGGGCAAGTTGGGCCAAAGGGCCTGTTTCCACACAGGGATTATGACTCTAAGATCCCCTCTCATACTTCTAAATTTCAGCGAATACAAGCCCAGTCGACCCATTCTTTCATCATACGTCAGTCCTGCCATCCCGGCCACAACACCGAGCCGTGCGGCACTCCACTCGCCACTGCCTGCCATTCTGAAAAGGATCCGTTCACTCCTACTCTTTGCTTCCGGTCTGCCAACCAATTTTCTATCCATGTCAACACCCTAACCCCAATACCATGTGCTCTAATTTTTGTCACCAGTCTCCCATGCGGGACCTTATCAAATGCTTTCTGAAAGTCTAGATACACTACATCCACTGGCTCCCCTTCATCCATTTTACTTGTCACATCCTCAAAAAATTCCAGAAGATTAGTTAAGCATGATTTCCCTTTCATAATTCCATGTTCTTGGACTAATCCTTTTATTGCTATCCAAATGCCCCATTATTACTCTTCTTTAATAATTGACTCCAGCATCTTTCCCACCACTGAAGTCGGGCTAATAGGCCTTTCTCACGGGGCGACTTGACGCAAGAGTTGAACATCGTGGGAACCTCGTACGATAACCGTACGGTATTCGTGGACCACCGTGGACCACCGTGGTGTTAAAGGCAGGTAATCGTGTAATTTGTTGACTCGGGAGCAAATTCAAGCAAGCTTGAATTTCTCCAAGAGTGACTTGTACACTTGTGGTTGAACATTGCAACATTATATGCACGTAGTGGCCAGTGCGATATCCGTAATAACTCTTGCGTTTACCGTGGGAACTCCTGCGAACAGTGAACCCGGAAGCTGGACAGAGGGGAAGAAGGTGAGTAAAAATTGTCTTCTGTGGGATTGAATTAAAAAAATAAAGATTTGCATCCGCATATGGACCAACTTATTCATGAGTTATGTTAATGAGATTCAAGAAAATAACTATAATCTTTAAAAGGGACTTTACTGAAAGTCCCGCATTTTTATGGTCCGTGAGAAATTTTTCACATGTACTTCTTTGAGAGATACAGCTCGGAGTCCTCGCCGACTAGCGATCGATGCCTTTCCGAAGCAGGGTCCAGAACGCTACCAATCAATGTTCCCCAGATACCCGTGTAAGGAGTGAACTGCACATGCTGGTTTAAACCGAAGACAGACACAAAAAGCTGGAGTAACTCAGCGAGTCAAGCAGCATCTCTGGAGAAAAATAGGTGATGTTTCGGGACGAGACACATCTTCAGACTCAATTCCGATTAGGATGTCTGAAGAAGGGTTTCGATTCGAATCGCCACCTATTCTTTTTCTCCAGAGATGCTGCCTGACCCGCTGACTTACTCCAGCTTTTTATGTTTTTCTTCCCAGATCTGACTTACCTGCTGAGTTACACCAACATTTTGTGTCTTTTGTGCGTATTAACCAGCATCTGCAGTTCCTTTAGACATTACATAACTTCAGATTTTAGAGATATAGCGTGGAAACAGGCCCTTCGGCCCACCGAGTCCGCGCCGACCACCTATTCTTATACACTCCAGGGACAATTTTACAATGTTACCGAAGCCGATTAACTTACAAACCTGTAATCTCTGGAGTGTGAGAGGAAACCGGTGCACTCGGAGAAAACCCACGCGGTCACAGGGAGAACATACAAACTCCATACAGACTGCACCCATGGTCAGGATCGAACCCCGGTCTCTGGGGCTGTGAGGCAGCAACTCTACCACTGTGCCGCATGTAGTCAGATTTAATAAATTGCTGGTGTTGCTTCCAAAGACAGAGGCATTGATAATATTAGATCAGAATTGCATCTTTCCGCTAATAGAGTCAATTATTAGTCAATTAATAATAGAATCAATTATTGTTGGTGACATTTCACCTACGAATATCAGACTATTTTCCCAACGGTAAGGGCCAATTAGGCATAGCAAAAGGTATGAACACTTTTAAACATTTTTTTCTGACTATTTTGTCAAATGCAAATACAGGGAGAATGATCAAAGTGCTCACATGGCTCACTCTGTTAGAAGCGTCCTGAGTTTAAATGTTCTGTGTATTCCTTCTTAAAGTATACATTTTTGTGTGGCCAGAAGTGCGATTGAGAACAGCTGGGAAAGGGCGGAGGGGGCGTCACGAATAACAGCGTTTCCCTGGCCATATTATGGCCCATTCCCCAACCGTAACATTAATCAAGCTCTGTCTAACTCAGCCTTCACACCATCCCCCTGTGACATGCTGGGCGGGCTGTGGGCCGAATGGCCTGCCAACGGGAGTCAGAGACTTGACACTGAGATCCATTGTGCAGGAAGGAACTGCGGATGCTGGTTTTTACCGAAGATAGACACAAACGCCACCTGTTCATTTTCTCCAGAGATGTTGCCTGACCCATTGAGTTACTCCAACATTTTGTGTCTGTGTTCACTATGAACATTGAATTATTTAATTTTAGGTAACTTACACTCTCTCTCTCTCCCTCGCCCACCCCCTCCTGCCCCCCCCCCCCCCCCCCCCCCCCCCCATGCAGTAAATGTCGGTTAACCAGTCCAAGGTTTGCAACGATGGTTCTCTCTTGGGATCACACTATCCCTAGCCAACAATTGGCCTATCAGGGAACCAAATATAGACATAAAGTGCTGGAGTGACTCAGTGGGTCAGGCAGCATCTCTGGAGGAAAGGGTTAGGCGACATTTCGGGTCGGGACCCCTCTTCAAAATACCCTGCTGAGGTCATCTGTTGTTGTCCCTGATTTGTCCCGGTCTTTTCTTGCTTCCAGTTCCCCCCTACAATCATCCCGAAGAAGGGTCCTGACCAAAAATGGAATCTATTCCTTTTCTCCAGAGATGCTGCTTGGCCCGCTGAGTTACTCCAGCATTTTGTGTCTAACTGTGCTGATTCAGACAGTTTTTGATTATCAAGGATTCTGCACTGACTCTTTACTCTGAAACACACGTTGGAAATTTAAACTTGGGTGCAACTAACATCGTCTAAGTAATGTGGCATCTTCCTGCAGTAAAGTCACGGCATTAGTACAGGCATGTCTCCAAATGAGCCAATTCAACCAAGGGAGGATATTTATAGTGTGTGAAAAAAAAGTGACATCATTTGTGCCACGTGACACTTCACAGTTCACAATGTTCATTCAAGATTTAACAGGAAAGCTCGGGAGACGGGCAAGTCACTCGCACAAATAACAGAAATGCCGAGTACCGTGGGAACTCTTTATCTACCCCCCGTTATATCGTGTGATATCATGCTAGACCACGACCACTTCACTCTGGTTACATCTTGCATTGTCGCCCCGTGAGAAAGCGCTATAATTAACTGGTCTGTAATTCCCCGTTTTCTCTCTCGCTCCTTTCTTGAAAAGTGGGATAACATTAGCTATCCTCCAATCCACAGGAACTGATCCTGAATCTATTGAACATTGAAAAATGATCACCAATGCGTCCACTATTTCTAGAGCCACCTCCCTGAGGACCCTGGGATGCAGACCATCACGCCCAGAGGATTTATCATCCTTCAGTCCCATTAGCCTACCCAATACTATTTCTCGCCTAATGAAAATTTATTTCAGTTCCTCTACCCCCTTAGATCCTCTGTCCTCCAGTACATCTGGGAGATTGTTTGTGTCTTCCTTAGTGAAGACAGATCCGAAGTATCTGTTCAACTCTTCTGCCATTTCCTTGTTCCCCATAATAATTTCACCCGTGTCTGCCTGCAAGGAACCCACATTTGACTTTGCTATTCTTTTTCCCTTAACACATCAAAGAAGCTTTTACTGTCCTTCTTTATATTCCTGGCCAGCTTCCCCTCGTACTTCATCTTTTCAGCCCGTATTACCCGTTTTGTTTCATTCTGTTGTCCTATGACATTTTCCCAATCCTCTTGTTTCAGGCTACTCTTTGCTGTGTTATACATCTTTTCTTTTAGTTTTATTCTATCCCTACCTTCTCTTGTCAGCCACGGTTGCCTCCTACTCCCCTTAGAATCTTTCTTCCTTTTTGGAATGAAATGATCCTGCGTCTTCCGGATTAAGCCCAGAAATTCCTGCCATTGCTGTTCCACCATCATTCCTGCTAGGATCCCTTTCCAGTCTACTTTGGCCAACTCCCCTCTCATGCCTTCACAGTCCCCTAAGAGTAGCTGGAAGCCAGAGGATTGGGAAACTTTCATAGGACAACAGAAGGAAACAAAACGGGCAATACGGGCTGACAAGATGGTAAAGCTTGTAAATTGTTCCATGTGTAGAATAGCGCTAGTGTATGGGGGTCGCTGGTTGGCGCGGACTCGGTGGACCAAAGGGCCTGTTTCCGCGCTGCATCCCTAAACTAAACGTTAATCGCGTTATTTCCTTATCATGTATCTGTACACTGTGGATGGCCGATTGCAAAAATAATTTCACTACACCTAGGTGTATGTGACAAAATAAATTTGAAATTTGAATTTGAAATTTGAATTTGTAATCATGTATTTTCTCTCTGACTGGTTAGCATGCAACAACAGCTTTTCACTATACAAGCTATTCACATGGCAATAAACTAAACTCAAAACTCACTTATAGCAGAATCGCCAGCTCTGATACACAGAGAAAAAACAAATTAACTGAAATTGAAGAAGACAATATAGACTCTGGTTGGCTGCAATGTACCCAGATGGCAAATGGGATGCTGTTCCTCAAGCTTGTCCTATCAAAAAACAACAAGGATGATAAAAAATAGATTACTTCTGCTGTTGTGAAATCTTGGACAAGGAAATGTAAGCTGCAGCTGTTATAGCTATTGGGAGGTGTGAGGTCAAATAGTGATGAGCTCGCTTCCTATAAAAATGATATGAAATTCCAATAGAGCAACGTTTAAGGGTGTGATTTTTAAAAGGATCAGGCTGAACAAAATACACAATATTCAATTAGAAACTGAAAATGGAAAACTGCAAATGCGAGAAAGATGAAATGGAAATGAAAATGCTGGAATGACTCTGGAGGAAAACATAGAAACATAGAAATTAGGTGCATGGAAAAGAATCAGTATTAATATATATTAGGTTCAATTATTGTTCAATTGATGCTGTAATTGTTATATGGTTATATGGTTCAAGGCCCTTTGCCAGAACTTGGAAAGGGGAAAAAAAAGTTATTTCAGATGTGGTGGGATGGGGTGTGGCATTGGATTAGAGACCCCAAAGCAATGAAGATAGAGAGGAGATTTGATAATTGTGGACAGGATGGCTATAGAAATGTAGAAGCATAAAATCTATTTTAAATTCACCCAGTGAATTGGGCTCCACTGCCTTCTTTGGCAGAGAATTCCACAAATTCACAACTGTCTGGGTAAAAAAGTGTTTTCTCATCTCAAAAGACTTAAGAAGGGGAAATCTTGCTTGACAAATCTTTGGGGATTTTTTGAGGATGTAACAAGTAGAATGGATAAGGTAGAGCCAGTGGGTGTGGTGCACCTGGACTTTCAGCAAGCCTTTGATAAGGTCCTTGTTATTGAGGGAGTGCAGCGTAGGTTTACAAGGTTAATTCCCGGGATGGCGGGACTGTCATATGCTGAGAGAATGGAGCAGCTGGGCTTGTACACTCTGGAGTTTAGAAGAATGAGAGGGGATCTCATTGAAACATATAAGATTTTTAAGGGCTTGGACATGCCAGAGGCAGGAAACATGTTCTCGATGTTGGGGGAGTCCAGAACCAGGGGCCACAGTTTAAGAATAAGTAGTAAACCATTTAGAATGGAGACAAGGAAACACTTTTTCTCACAGTGAGTGGTGAGTCTGTGGAATTCTCTGCCTCAGAGGGCGGTGGAGGCGGGTTCTCTGGATACTTTCAAGAGAGAGCTAGATAGGGCTCTTATAAATAGCGGAGTCAGGGGATATGGGGAGAAGGCAGGAACAGGGTACTGATTGGGGATGATCAGCCATGATCACATTGAATGGCGGTGCTGGCTCGAAGGGCCAAATAGCCTACTCCTGCACCTATTTGCTATTGTCTATTGAGATGAGAAAAAAAATTACCCAGAGAGTTGTGAATTTGTGGAATTCTCTGCCAACAGAAGGCACTGGAGGCCAATTCACTGGGTGACTTTAAAAGAGAGATTATGTTTCTACATTTCTATACCCATCCTGTCCACAATTATCAAATCTCCTCTCTATCTTCATTGCTTTGGGGTCTCTAATCCAATGCCACACCCCATCCCACCACATAGAAACATAGAAACATAGAAATTAGGTGCAGGAGTAGGCCATTCGGCCCTTCGAGCCTGCACCGCCATTCAATATGATCATGGCTGATCATCCAACTCAGTATCCCGTACCTGCCTTCTCTCCATACCCCCTGATCCCCTTAGCCACAAGGGCCACATCTAACTCCCTCTTAAATATAGCCAATGAACTGGCCTCAACTACCCTCTGTGGCAGAGAGTTCCAGAGACATCTGAAATAACTTTTTTTTTCCCCTTTCCAAGTTCTGGCAATTCCAGTCATTCCAGTTCCATTTCAGTCATTTTCAGTTCCATTTCAGCTTTCCCGCATTTGCAGCTTTCAATTTCAGTTTCTAATTGACTATTGTGTATTTTGTTCAGCCTGATCCTTTTAAAAATCACACCCTTAAACCATATAACAATTACAGCACGGAAACAGGCCATCTCGGCCCTTCAAGTCCGTGCCGAACACTTATTCTCCCCTAGTCCCATCTACCTGCACTCAGACCATAACCCTCCATTCCTTTCCCGTTCATATACCTATCCAATTTATTTTTAAATGATAAAATCAAACCTGCCTCCACCACTTCCTCTGGAAGCTCATTCCACACAGCTACCACTCTCTGAGTAAAGAAGTTCCCCCTCATGTTACCCCTAAACTTCTGTCCCTTAATTCTCAAGTCATGTTCTATTGAATCTTCCCTACTCTCAATGGGAAAAGCTTATCCACGTCAACTCTGTCTATCCCTCTCATCATTTTAAAGACCTCTATCAAGTCCACCATGAACCTTCTGCGCTCCAAAAAAAAGCCCTATCTTGGTCAACCTTTCTCTGTAAAAGTTGCTGAAACCCAGGCAACATTCTAGTAAATCTCTGTACTCTCTCTATTTTGTTGACATCCTTCCTATAATTAGGCGACCCAAATTGTACACCATACTCCAGAATTGGCCTCACCAAAGCCTTGTACAATTTTAACATTACATCCCAACTTCTATACTCAATGCTCTGATTTATAAAGGCCAGCACACCAAAAGCTTTCTTTACCACCCTATCTACATGAAATTCCACCTTCAGGGAACTGTGCACAGTTAATCCTAGATCCCTCTGTTCAACTGCATTCCTCAATTCGCTACCATTTTACCATGTACGTCCTATTTTGATTTGTCCTGCCAAGATGTAGCACCTCACACTTATCAGCATTAAACTCCATCTGCCATCTTTCAGCCCACTCTTCCAGATGGCCTAAATCTCTCTGTAGATTTTGAAAATCTACTTCATTATCCACAACCCCACCTATCTTAGTATCATCTGCATACTTACTAATCCAATTTACCACACCATCATCCAGATCATTGATGTACATGACAAACAACAGTGGACCCAACACAGATCCCTGAGGCACCCCACTAGTCACTGACCTCCAACCTGACAAACATCCATCCACCATTACTCTGCGGCATCTCCCATTCAACCACTGTTGAATCCATCTTGCTACTCCACCATTAATACCCAACAATTGAACCTTCTTAACCAACCTTCCATGAGGAACCTTGTCAAAGGCCTAACTGAAGTCCAGATAGACAACATCCACTGCTTTACCCTCATCAATTTCCCTAGTAGCCTCTTCAAAAAATTCACGAAGATAGGTCAAACATGACCTTCCAGGCAAATATCCATGTTGACTGTTCCTAATCAGAACCTGTTTATCCAGATGCTTATATATTATCTCTAAGTATCCTTTCCATTAATTTGCTTGCCACTGACGTCAAACTAACAGGTTTATAATTGCTAGGTTTACTCTTAGAACCCTTTTTAAACAATGGAACAACATGCACAGTACGCCAATCCTCTGGCACTATTCCCGTTTCTAATGACATTTGAAATATTTCTGTCATAGCCACTGCTATTTCAACACTAACTTCCCTCAATGTCCTAGGGAATATCCTGTCAGGACCTGGAGACTTATCCACTTTTATATTTTTCAAACATGTCAGTACTTCCTTTCTTTGAATATCATAGTTTCCATAGCTACTCTACTTGTTTCCCTTACCTCACATAATTCAATATCCTTCTCCTTGGTGAATACCGAAGAAAATAAATCGTTTAATATCTCCCCCATCTCTTTTGGCTCTGCAGATAGCTGTCCACTCTGACCCTCTAATGGACCAATTTTATCCCTCGTTATCCTTTTGCTATTAATATAGCTGTAGAAACCCTTTGGATTTACTTTCAGCTTACTTGCCAAAGCAACCTCATATTTTCTTTTAGCTTTTCTAATTTCTTTCTTAAGATTGTTTTTACATTCTTTATACTCCTCAAGCACTCTACTCTATTTACTCTATGCTGCCTATAATTATTGTAGATCTCTCTCTTTTTCCGAACCAAATGTCCAATTTCCCTTGAAAACCAAGGCTCTTTCCAATGTTTACTATTTCAACCGAACAGGGACATAAAGATTCTGTACTCTTAAAATTTCACCTTTAAATGTCCTCCATTTCTCTTCTACATCCGTCCAATAAAATAAAAAGTCCCAATTCACTCCTTTTAAATCCTTTCGCATCTCCTCAAAGTTAGCCCTTCTCCAATCAAAAATCTCAACCCTAGGTCCAGTTCTGACCCTCTCCATAATTATATTGAAACTAATGGTACTGGACCCAAAGTGCTCCCCAACGCATACCTCTGCCACCTGACCTGTATCATTTCCTTACAGGAGTTCCAGCACTGCCCCTTCTCTAGTAGGTGCCTCTATGTATTTCTGCACACATTTTACCAACTCCAAACCATCCAGCCCATTTACAGAATGTGTTTCCCTGTCTATGTGTGGAAAATTGAAATCTCCCACAATCAGTACCTTGTGCTTACTACTAATATCTGCTATCTCCTTACATATTTGCTCTTCCAATTCTCGCTCCCCATTTGGCAGTCTATAATACACCCCTATAAGTGTTGCTACACCTTTCCCATTTCTCACTTCCACCCAAATAGCCTCCCTAGACGAGCCCTCTAATCTATCCTGCCAAAGCACTGCTGTAATGTCTTCCCTGACAAGCAATGCAACACCTCCACCTCTAGCCCCTCCAATTCTATCACACCTGAAGCAACAAAATCCTGCAATATTTAGTTTCCAATCAGAGCCCTCCTGCAACCATGTTTCACTGATCGCCACAACATCATACTTCCAGGTGTCAATCCAGGCTCTAAGCTCATCCACCTTTCTTACACAAATATACACATTTAAGAAACCCCCCGCCTCTCATTCTCTGTTTATTGTCTTTTTCTTCTTTCTCCCCTACATTTTGGGTCCGAGTGCTTCCCTTCTCTGCCTCCTGCCTCACACACTGTCTACTAGCTTTCTCTATTTGAGTCCCTCCCCCCAGCCATTCTAGTTTAAAGTCTCCCCAGTAGCCTTTGCAAATCTCTCCGCCAGGATATTAAGAGGTTGCTTAAACGTTGCTCTGTTATTGGAATTTCATATAATTTTTATAGGAAGCGAGCTCATTACAATTTGACCTCACACCTCCTAATAGCTATAACAGCTGCAACTTACATTTCCTTGTCCAAGATTTCACGACAGCAGATTTTTTATCATCCTTGTTGTTTTTTGATAAGACAACGGATCTTGGCATTAATTTTTTTAATTTATGCCCCCATTGTGCTTTTTAAATCTGTGTCCTCATTCCTTACATTGACAGCAAACTAAAATCATTTCCCCCACCTTTATCATGCCTATACCCATCTTGTTCACAATTATCAAATCTCCTCTCTATCTTCATTGCTTTAGAAATGCTTGTGACAAAGGCAAAGCAGTTATAATGGGTGACTTCAATCTACATATAGATTGGGTGAATCAAACTGGCAGGGGTGCTGAGGAAGAAGATTTTTTGGAATGTATGCGGGATAGTTATCTAAATCAACATGTAGAGGAACCAACGAGAGAGCTGGCTATTTTAGACTGGGTATTGAGTAATGAGGAAGGGTTAGTTAGTAGTCTTGTTGTGCGTGGCCCCTTGGGCAAGAGTGACCATAATATGGTTGAGTTCTTCATTAGGATGGAGAGTGACATTGTTAATTCAGAAACAATGGTTTTGAACTTAAAGAAAGGTAACTTTGAGGGTATGAGACGTGAATTGGCCAAGATTGACTGGCAATTAATTTTAAAAGGGTTGACGGTGGATATGCAATGGAAGGCATTTAAAGACTGCATGGATGAACTACAAAAATTGTTCATCCCAGTTTGGCAAAAGAATAAATCAGGGAAGGTAGTACATCCATGGATAACAAGGGAAATCAGGGATAGTATCAAAGCAAAGGATGATGCGTACAAACTAGCCAGAAAAAGCAGCATACCGGAGAACTGGGAGAAATTCAGAGACCAGCAGAGGAGGATGAAGGGCTCAATTAGGAAAGGAAAAATGGATTATGAAAGAAAACTAGCAGGGAACATAAAAACTGACTGCAAAAGTTTTTATAGATATGTGAAAAGAAAGAGATTAGTTAAAACAAATGTAGGTCCCTTGCAGTCAGAAACAGGTGAGTTGATCATGGGGAACCATGATATGGCGGACAAATTGAATAACTACTTTGGTTCCGTCTTCACTAAGGAAGACATAAATGATCTGCCGGAAATAGTAGGGGCCCGCGGGTCAAAGGAGGTGGAGGAATTGAGTGAAATCCAGGTTAGTCGGGAAGTGGTGTTGGGTAAATTGAATGGATTAAAGGCCGATAAATCCCCAGGGCCAGATAGGCTGCATCCCAGAGTACTTAAGGAAGTAGCTCCAGAAATAGTGGATGCATTAGTAATAATCTTTCAAAACTCTTTAGATTCTGGAGTAGTTCCAGAGGATTGGCGGGTAGCAAACGTAACCCCACTTTTTAAGAAGGGAGGGAGAGAGAAAACGGGGAACTACAGACCAGTTAGTCTAACATCGGTAGTGGGGAAACTGCTAGAGTCAGTTATTAAAGATGGGATAGCAGCACATTTGGAAAGTGGTGAAATCATTGGACAAAGTCAGCATGGATTTACGAAAGGTAAATCATGTCTAACGAATCTTATAGAATTTTTCGAGGATGTAACTAGTAGCGTGGATAGGGGAGAACCAGTGGATGTGGTGTATCTGGACTTCCAGAAGGCTTTCGACAAGGTCCCACATAAGAGATTAGTACACAAACTTAAAGCACATGGCATTGGGGGTTCAGTATTAATGTGGATAGAGAACTGGCTGGCAAACAGGAAGCAAAGAGTAGGAGTAAACGGATCCTTTTCACAATGGCAGGCAGTGACTAGTGGGGTACCGCAAGGCTCAGTACTGGGACCCCAGCTATTTACAATATATATTAATGATCTGGATGAGGGAATTGAAGGCAATATCTCCAAGTTTGCGGATGACACTAAGCTGGGGGGCAGTGTTAGGTGTGAGGAGGATGCTAGGAGACTGCAAGGTGACTTGGATAGGCTGGGTGAGTGGGCAAATGTTTGGCAGATGCAGTATAATGTGGATAAATGTGAGGTTATCCATTTTGGTGGCAAAAACGGGAAAGCAGATTATTATCTAAATGGTGGCTGATTGGGAAAGGGGGAGATACAGCGAGACCTGGGTGTCATGGTACACCAGTCATTGAAGGTAGGCATGCAGGTGCAGCAGGCAGTAAAGAAAGCAAATGGTATGTTGGCTTTCATAGCAAGAGGATTTGAGTATAGGAGCAGGGAGGTTCTACTGCAGTTGTACAGGGTCTTGGTGAGACCACACCTGGAGTATTGCGTACAGTTTTGGTCTCCAAATCTGAGGAAGGACATTATTGCCATAGAGGGAGTGCAGAGACGGTTCACCAGACTGATTCCTGGGATGTCAGGACTGTCTTATGAAGAAAGACTGGATAGACTTGGTTTATACTCTCTAGAATTTAGGAGATTGAGAGGGGATCTTATAGAAACTTACAAAATTCTTAAGGGGTTGGACAGGCTAGATGCGGGAAGATTGTTCCCGATGTTGGGGAAGTCCAGGACAAGGGGTCACAGCTTAAGTATAAGGGGGAAATCCTTTAGAACCGAGATGAGGAGAACTTTTTTCACACAGAGAGTGGTGAATCTCTGGAACTCTCTGCCACAGAGGGTAGTTGAGGCCAGTTCATTGGCTATATTTAAGAGGTAGTTAGATGTGGCCCTTGTGGCCAAGGGGATCAGAGGGTATGGAGAGAAGGCAGGTACGGGATACGGAGTTGGATGATCAGCCATGATCATATTGAATGGCGGTGCAGGCTCGAAGGGCCGAATGGCCTACTCCTGCACCTAATTTCTATGTTTCTATGTTTCTATATGCTTTGGGGTCTCTAATCTAATATTATAACTAACATCATTCGATCCTGGAACCTTTCCAGTAATTCCCTTCTACCCTCTCACCAGATCTTTCACATTCTTCCTCACACAGAACAAAGAAACAGCACCTGGGCCCGCCATGTCTATGCCAACCTTTAAGTTCCCATCCAAACTAATCCTGTTTACCAGCCTTTGATTCAGGGCATTTCTATGCTCTGGTGATTCAAGTGCCATCTAGATAGCTTTTAAATGTTGGGAGAGTACCTGCCTCCACCAGTCATCAGCCAATCCATTCCCGATCCCAAATGTACCCGGGGTGTAAAGATCCCAATTAATTCTCCATCCCACTGCCAATTTGACCTGCTGGTGCTTTGCTACACTGTTATACCATGATTGATGCAAGCTTGAGGAACAGCATCCCATTTGCCATCTGGGTACATTGCAGCCAACCAGAGTCTATATTGACTTCTTCAATTTCAGTTAATTTGTTTTTTCTCTGTGTATCAGAGCTGGCGATTTGCTATAAGTGAGTTTTGAGTTTAGTTTATTGTCATGTGAATAGGTTGTATAGTGAAAAGCTGTTGTTGCATGCTAACCAGTCAGAGAGAAAATACATGTTGGCCATCCACAGTGTACAGATGCATGATAAGGAAATAACGCGATTAACGTTTAGTTTAGGGATGCAGCGCGGAAACAGGCCCTTTGGTCCACTGAGTCCGCGCCAACCAGCGACCCCCATACACTAGCGCTATTCTACACATGGGACAATTTACAAGCTTTACCAAAGCCAATTAACCTACAGACCTATACAGCAGCCGTAGTCAAGATCGAACCCAGATTACAATTTGCCATCCACAGTGTGCAGATATGTGATTAGGTGAATAATGTGAATTTCAGGTTTCCCGCATCTGTAGTTTTCCATTTTCTAATTGAATATTGTTTCTTTTGTTCAGACAGATCCTTTTAAAAATCACATCCTTAAACGTTGCTCTGTTATTGGAAACGCAGGAATTCTAACAAACAGCAGCTGTGGAAAGGAAATAAATGAGGCTGACTTTGTGTTCAGGTAAGAGAATGGATGGGAAAATAAAAACAATCTCGGGAGACCTCCAAGTTGTTGCAGCTGCATAAATAATTTTGGACTGCAGTCACTGCTAATGGAGGAAATGTGGGAGTCAATATGGAGACAATTCACTCTCACAAATAGTAACATGATAATGCTTTGATAATCTGGTTTTTCAGTCACAAAAACACAAACATGAAACATGATACATTATTACAGATATGAACTACCCTCTGAGTGAAAAAGTTGCCCCTGAGGTCCCTCTTAAATCTCCCTTATTTCACCTTAAGCACAACCCCTGTAGTTTTAGAATCTTCTAAAGGAAAAATATTGTGCATTCATTATATCCATGTCCCTTGTGATTTTGTGTACATCATATGCCTCCTGTGCTCCAAAGAAAAACATATCGAACCTTTCCCTTTACATCAAATCCGCAAGTCCAGGGATAACTATCTTCCAGGGAAGGACATCCATACCAAAGGATGATTGTAATTACAGGTAGAGCCGAGTTCTTCGACTCTAAAGTGGAAAAGGCATATCCAAACACATTCTAAAATTGAGCAATAATACACCTGCATTTTGTTATTCTGCAATTAACAAATTAACTAGGATATGTTACCTGCTGTCAACTGGCTTACAATGTTGGAAATAGCAGATTAACAGTGCAGTTGCAATATAAAGCATTTCATCCTGAAACGCCACCTATTCCTTTTCTCCAGAAATGCTGTCTGACCCGCTGTCCTGCATTTTGTGCCTATCTTCGGTGTAAACCAGCATCTGCAATTCCTTCCTATACATTATAGTCTACATCACTGACAGGGCTGCAGTTGCTTTACAAATCGGCTATGATCTGGCTCACACTCACCGTGTGAGTACTGACGACACAAAACATTTTTTACACTAAGATCTACTCCAATATGTGTTTAAAAAAAAAAGGGAGATGAAGGTGACTTAGATTCTAAGAATATAAACAGCAAAAAGGCGTGTCAACATTTATGGGAAGAAGACATGAGAATGGTGTTGAGGCGGAAAAATAGATCAGGCATGATTGATTAGCAGAGCAGACTCGATGAAGGCCGAGTTCTTCGACTCTAAAGTGGAAAAGGCATATCCAAACACATTCTAAAATTGAGCAATAATACACCTGCATTTTGTTATTCTGCAATTAACAAATTAACTAGGATATGTGGATAAGCTTTTCCCACTGAGAGTAGGGAAGATTCAAACAAGGGGGCATGACTTGAGAATTAAGGGACTGAAGTTTAGGGGTAACATGAGGGGGAACTTCTTTACTCAGAGAGTGGTGGCTGTGTGGAATGAGCTTCCAGTAAACATATCCATGTCCCTTGTGATTTTGTGTACATCATATGCCCCCTGTGCTCCAAAGAAAAACATATCGAACCTTTCCCTTTACAGCAAATCCGCAAGTCCAGGGAGAACTATCTTCCAGGGAAGGACATCCATACCAAAGGATGATTGTAATTATAGGTAAAGCCGAGTTCTTCGACTCTAAAGTGGAAAAGGCATATCCAAACACATTCTAAAATTGAGCAATAATACACCTGCATTTTGTTATTCTGCAATTAACAAATTAACTAGGATATGTTACCTGCTGTCAACTGGCTTACAATGTTGGAAATAGCAGATTAACAGTGCAATTGCAATATAAAGCATTTCATCCTGAAACGCCACCTATTCCTTTTCTCCAGAAATGCTGTCTGACCCGCTGTCCTGCATTTTGTGCCTATCTTCGGTGTAAACCAGCATCTGCAATTCCTTCCTATACATTATAGTCTACATCACTGACAGGGCTGCAGCTGCTTTACAAATCGGCTATGATCTGGCTCACACTCACCGTGTGAGTACTGACGACACAAAACATTTTTTACACTAAGATCTACTCCAATATGTGTTTAAAAACAAAAGGGAGATGAAGGTGACTTAGATTCTAAGAATATAAACAGCAAAAAGGCGTGTCAACATTTATGGGAAGAAGACATGAGAATGGTGTTGAGGTGGAAAAATAGATCAGGCATGATTGATTAGCAGAGCAGACTCGATGAAGGCCGAGTTCTTCGACTCTAAAGTGGAAAAGGCATATCCAAACACATTCTAAAATTGAGCAATAATACACCTGCATTTTGTTATTCTGCAATTAACAAATTAACTAGGATATGTGGATAAGCTTTTCCCACTGAGAGTAGGGAAGATTCAAACAAGGATAGTTATATGGACGGGAAGGGAATGAAAGGTTATGGTCTGAGCGCAGGTTATGGGACTAGGGGAGAATATGTGTTCGGCACGGACTAGAAGGGTCGAGATGGCCTGTTTCCGTGCTGTAATTGTTATATGGTTATATGGTTATATGATGAGCCAAATGGACTCATTCTGCTCCTTTGTCGTATGTCTTAAGAATGTGAGAGACTGAAATGTGTTACTGAAAACAAATATTTTAAAACAAGACTTTATATAAAGTGGAACCATTGATCTGCAGGAAATAACACTACAAATTGGAAATAACCAGTTCTTTAAGCAGATGAATCGATGTGTTTTTGGATTTCTTCTGTTCATTTACTGCCTTTAACTTGTGCTCATTATTGCAGCAGTGATATGTTTATATCAAAATTTGGCAAAATAATTGTTTTCATATATTTATTTGCAGGTGTAATATTCCACCAATCATGGGTTATGAGGATGATGTGGGAACTAAAACTGATGTTGTGACATTAAACCCAAGTATTCTTAGGAAGAGGTGAATATTATAAATTAAAAATTAAACTAAAGATATATATATAAATGTTAAGAATATTGGATGAGGAAAAAGGCTTGTGAAAAGAAGCATGTGATGTATTTTATCTGCATTTTCAACATTTGTTTATTATCAACATTCTTTTACTTTTTGCCTTCTGGGATCTTCCACCCGACCTCTGATCACTCCTCTGGTGATGATCTGTGTAGTTGAGTTTTGCCGTATTGGCAGGCTGCTACTGATCAGGTTTCCCATCAGCAAGAGATAGTAGCCAATGATAAAGTAAACCATGATATAATGCTGATAGAGTTTTCTGTGTCGGAGGAATGTAGTTGTAATCGATCAACTTTTATCTTCTTACTACCAGTTATTGAAATATGAATCACATTAATTATTAATCCCTAAATTTTCCATCTCCTTGAGCAAAGGATCAAACTTCAAAAGGCTTCAGTGTGCCCAAGTGCGGAATCAATCATTACTGCTGTTACTAACAGGTACTAGAAGTTGGTGCAGAATGGTTGACCTCAATCCACCAGGATTACACAATCCTGTTTCTGCCATGGGAAGCCCCACTCTTTGATCAGCTTGTGGCAATATTGAATCTTGACTGGTGTACGGGTGTCAGGAGTTATGGGGAGAAGGCAGGAAGAGATAGATCAGCCATGATTGAATGGTGATAGATCAGCACTTGTTGTGCCGAATGGCCGAATTATTCTTAATTCTCCTATCATGTACTCGCTAGAATTTAGAAGATTGAGGGGGGATCTTATAGAAACTTACAAGGGGTTGGACAGGCTAGATGCAGGAAGATTGTTCCCGATGTTGGGGAGGTCCAGAACAAGGGGTCACAGTTTAAGGATAAGGGGGAAATCTTTTAGGACCGAGATGAGAAAAACATTTTTCAGATTCAGATTCAGATTCAACTTTAATTGACGTTGTCTGTGTACAGTACAGAGACAACGAAATGCATTTAGCATCTCCCTGGAAGAGCGACATAGCATATGATTTGAATAAATATTTACATTAGCACATATACAGACATAGTGTTTTTCCTGTGGGAGGAGTGTCCGGGGGGGGTGGTGGTGATTGGCAGTCACCGAGGTACGTTGTTGAGTAGAGTGACAGCCGCCGGGAAGAAGCTGTTCCTGGACCTGCTGGTCCGGCAACGGAGAGACCTGTAGTGCCTCCCGGATGGTAGGGGGGTAAACAGTCCATGGTTGGGGTGAGAGCAGTCCTTGGCGATGCTGAGCGCCCTCCGCAGACAACGCTTGCTTTGGACAGACTCAATGGAGGGGAGCGAGGAACCGGTGATGTGTTGGGCAATTTTCACCACCCTCTGCAGTGCTTTCCGGTCGGAGACAGAGCAGTTGCCATACCATACTGTGATACAGTTGGTAAGGATGCTCTCGATGGTGCAGCGGTAGAAGTTCACCAGGATCTGAGGAGACAGATGGACCTTCTTCAGTCTCCTCAGGAAGAAGAGACGCTGGTGAGCCTTCTTGATCAGAGTTGAGGTATTGTGGGTCCAAGAGAGGTCATCGGAGATGTTAACACCCAGGAACCTGAAGCTAGAAACACGTTCCACCTTCCGTCCCGTTAATGTGGATGGGGGTGTGCGTGCCACATCTGGACTTCCTGAAGTCTACAATGAGCTCCTTGGTCTTCTTGGAGTTAAGGGCCAGGTTGTTGTCAGCGCACCATGCTGCTAAGTGCTGGACCTCCTCCCTGTAGGCCGACTCATCGTTGTTGCTGATGAGGCCAATCACCGTTGTATCATCTGCATACTTGATGATGGTGTTAGTACCATGTACAGGTGTGCAGTCATAGGTGAAGAGGGAGTAGAGGAGGGGGCTCAGCACACAGCCCTGAGGAACGCCGGTGTTCAGGGTGAGGGTTGAAGAGGTGTGCTTGTCTAACCTAACAGACTGGGGTCTGTTGGTTAGAAAGTCCAGTATCCAGTTGCAGAGGGAGAGACCGATGTCCAGGTTACCGAGTTTGGTGATCAGTTTAGATGGTATAATGGTGTTGAATGCTGAGCTGTAATCGATGAACAGCATTCTTACGTAAGTGTCTCTGTTGTCGAGGTGGGAGAAGGCGGAGTGAAGTGCCGTTGAGATGGCATCCTCCGTATTCCTGTTCTTGTGGTAGGCAAACTGGTAGGGATCCAGTGTGGGGGGTAGGCAGCTTTTGAGGTGTTCCAGGACCAGCCTCTCGAAGCACTTGGTGATGTTGGGGGTAAATGCAACTGGGCGGAAGTCGTTGAGGCTTGCCGCAGTGGAGTGTTTTGGCACTGGCACGATGGAGGTGGTTTTAAGGCACGTAGGGACAACTGCTTGGGCAAGTGACAGGTTGAAGATGTCAGTCCAGACGTCTGTCAGCTGCGCAGCACAGGCCCTGAGCACGCGCCCGGGGATGCCGTCAGGGCCAGCAGCCTTACGTGCATTAGTCCTACTCAGTGCCACGTATACGTCATAAGGGGTGAGTGTGAGGGGTTGGTGATCGGCAGGTAGCACAGCCTTGATGGCTGTCTCTAGATTGGCCCTGTCGAAGCGGCCATAGAAGTGATTAAGCTCCTCAAGGAAGGAGGCGTCGCTGGATGTGGGGGTGATGTTGGAGGGTCTGTAGTCCGTGATGGCCTGGATGCCTTGCCACATGCGTCGGGGGTCGGAGTTGTTGTTGAAGTGCTCCTCAATCCTGAGCTTATGGCAGTGCTTGGCCTTCTTGATGCCCCTCTTCAGGTTAGCCCTGGATGAGCTGTAGGCTCGAGCATCGCCTGACCTGAAAGCGGTGTCCCGTGCTTTCAGCAGTAGCCTGACCTCGCTGTTCATCCATGGCTTCTGATTCGGGAATATGGTCACCCGTTTGAGGGAGTTGATACTATTGATGGTGGAGTTTATAAAGTCCAGAATAGAGGATGTGTAGGAATCAACGTCCGTGTGGGAGTCAAGGGTGGCCTGGGCTGCAAACGCCTTCCAGTCAGTGTTTCCAAAATACTGCTGAAGTGTGAAGTCCGCTTCCACTGACCAGACTTTAACTGTCCTCACAGTTGGTTTAACCCGTCTGATGAGTGGGGAGTACTTAAAGGGCGATCTCACGGTGCGACCTGAAGCAAGACCTAACAAGAGTGTAACATCGTGGGAACCTTCTGCGATAGCTGTACGGCATTCGTGGACCACCGAGGACCTCCGTGGCGCTGACGGCAGGCAGTCGTGTGACTTGGTAAGGTCGGGAGAAAATTCAAACATTTTTGAATTTCTCCAAGAGTGTCTTGAGCAGCGTTGCAACATTGTATGAACGCAGATGCCAGTGCGATATCCGTGCGATATCCGTGCGATATCCGTAATGACTCTTACGAGTACGTTACGAGTGTGTTGGGTCCTTTGTTGTTTGTCATGTACATCAATGATCTGGATGAAGGTGTGGTAAATTGGATTAGTAAGTATGCAGATGATACTAAGATAGGGGGTGTTGTGGATAATGAAGAGGATTTCCAAAGTCTACAGAGTGATTTAGGCCATTTGGAAAAATGGGCTGAAAGATGGCAGATGGAGTTTAATGCTGATAAATGTGAGGTGCTACACCTTGGCAGGCAGGACAAATCAAAATAGGACGTACATGGTAAATGGTAGGGAATTGAAGAATACAGTTGAACAGAGGGATCTGGGTATAACCGTGCATAGTTCCTTGAAGGTGGAATCTCATATAGATAGGGTGGTAAAGAAAGCTTTTGGTATGCTAGCCTTTATAAATCGGAGCATTGAGTATAGAAGCTGGGATGTAATGTTAAAATTGTACAAGGCATTGGTGAGACCAAATCTGGAGTATGGGGTACAATTTTGGTCGCCAAATTATAGGAAGGATGTCAACAAAATAGAGAGAGTACAGAGGAGATTTACTAGAATGTTGCCTGGGTTTCAACAACTAAGTTACAGAGATAGGTTGAATAAGTTAGGTCTTTATTCTCTGGAGCGCAGAAGGTTAAGGGGGGACCTGATAGAGGTCTTTAAAATGATGAGAGAGATAGACAGAGTTGATGTGGACAAGCTTTTCCCTTTGAGAATAGGGAAGATTCAAACAAGGGGACATGACTTCAGAATTAAGGGACAGAAGTTTAGGGGTAATATGAGGGGGAACTTCTTTACGCAGAGAGTGGTGGCGGTGTGGAATGAGCTCCCAGTGGAAGTGGTGGAGGCAGGTTCATTGGTATCATTTAAAAATAAATTGGATAGGCATATGGATGAGAAGGGAATGGAGGGGTTATGGTACGAGTGCAGGCAGGTGGGACTAAGGGGAAAAAAAAAAAAATTGTACTCCAGCAGTTTGTGTCTCTTTTTGTCTGAAAGCAGTTTCTAACTGGAGGAACTCCGCGGGCCAGGCAGCATCTACGGAGGGAAATTGACAGGCGAGCCTTTCCTCAGGCTGCCTTATCTCTCTACACCCCCCCCCCCTCCCCCCAACTGCCACCCACACACACAAATGCTGGAGAAACTCAGCGGGTGCAGCAGCATCTATGGAACGAAGGAAATAGGCAACGTTTCGGCCCGAAAAATTGCCGATTTCTTGTGCATATATCGGAAGGAACAGCAGATGCCGGTTTAAAGAGAATGAGTAACTCGACGGCAGGCAGCATCTTTTGGGAGAAGGAATGGGTGACATTTCGGGTCGAGATCCTTCTGATATGCTGCTTGTCCCGCTGAGCTACATGTTGTGTCTATCTTCGTTTTAATCCAGCATCTGCAGATCCCTCCTGGCCGAACCCGATTGAAAGATGAGAGGCTGGGCGATAGAAATCATTAATTGAATTAAATAACTAGATACCTGTCTAATCGTATCTACAGGATTGTACAGGCTAGATTGAGGAAGAATGTTCCCGATGTTGGGGGAGTCCAGAATCAGGGTCCCAGTTTTACAGTCTACCATGGGAACTCTTTAATTACAGCGGGAAACCTTCAGTTTCCCAGGGGGTCGGGACGGGAGTCGAGGGAGAGGAGGGGGAGACAGATGGGGGTGTCTTCATTTAGTGGCGGTGGGTGTCCGTCACTGAAACAGGCAGGTGAGATTTCACATTCACCTTGTGTGTGCCTCTCTCTCTCTCTCTCTCTCTCTCCCTCCCTCCCTCCCTCCCTCTCACACAGGCATGAATGGATGAACTCCGCGGGCCAGGCAGCATCTACGGAGGGAAATGGACAGGCGACACATTCTTCGGGCTGCCTTATGTCTCTCTCCCCCCCCCAACTCCCACCCACACACGCGAATGCTGGAGAAACTCAGCGGGTGCAGCAGCATCTATGGAACAAAGGAAATAGACAACGTTTCAGCCCCGCTGCACCCGCTGATTTTCTCCAGCATTCGTGTGTGTGGGTGGGAGTTGGGGGGGGGGGGGGGGGGGGGGGGGTGGGGGTGGAAGACATAAGGCAGCCTGAAGAATGGGTCGCCTGTCCATTTCCCTCCGTAGATGCTGCCTGGCCCGCGGAGTTCATCCATTCATGCCTGTGTGTGTGTGAGAGGGAGGGAGAGAGAGAGAGAGAGAGAGAGAGAGGCAGTCCTGGTCAGCCCTTTGAAGATAGACACCAGTTGCTTGGAGCAACTCAGCGGGACAGGCAGCATCTCTGGAGAGAAGGAATGGGTGGCGTTTCGGGTCGAGAGCCTTCTTCAGACTGAAAGTTTCACCTCTCAGTAGACCATAAAATAACACAATCATCACGGTCAATGTGAGATACAGTGTTTATTCATATTTGACAAAATAAAAAGATGACTTCTTGCACATATTGAGAGAAGGTGCATCACACCAAACACCATTTGTCTAAAAAAACACAGATTATTCTTCAGCTCATTAAAGGGCTCGGGTGAAAAAAACCAATATAGTGTGTGACAACAAAGTAACATCATTTGTGCCACGTGATTAACTACACTACTGTCCATGATGTTCATTCACGATTAACGGGAAAGATCGGGAGACGGACAAGTCACTCGCAAAAATGACAGAATTGCAGAGTACCGTGGGAACTCTTTATCTACCTACCGCTAAATCATGCGGAACTCTTGCGGAACTCTTACTGGACCACGACCACTTCACTCGGGAGAGATCTTGCATCAGGTCGCACCGTGAGATCTAGCCATTAGGGAGCAAGAACAATGAGACGTGATCAGACTGACCAAGGTGGGGGAGGGGGATGGCTTTGCAAGCTTCAGCCATGTTGGTGTACACTTTGTCCAGTGTCTTGTCTACTCTAGTGGGGAAGGAGACATGTTGGTGGAATTTGGGGAGTACAGTCTTCAGGTTAGAGTGATTGAAGTCACCCGCAACAATGAAGGCTGCCTCGGGGTTGTGCGTCTGTTGATTGCTAATGGAAGTATGCAGCTCTTTCATTGCAAGCTTGGCATTAGCATCAGGAGGGATATAGGCTGCAGTCACAACAGTGGAGGTGAACTCTCTGGGCAGATAGAACGGTTTGCATTTAACCCAGAGGAACTCAAGGTTAGCTGAGCAGTGACTCTCGATGATGGTGGAGTCGGTGCACCATGCTTTGTTTACATAAATGCACAGACCCCCACCTCTGGTCTTACCGGAGTCTGATGTCCTGTCCGCTCGGAGCAAATGACGCCCCGATAGCTGGATGGCGCTGTCAGGAACGTCAGTGTTGAACCAAGTTTCCATGAAGATCAGGATGTTGCAGTCCTTGATCCAGTTGTGGGAGGTGATCCTTAGCCGGAGTTCGTCCATTTTGTTTGCCAGTGAGCGCACGTTGGCGAGGAAAAGGCTAGGAATCGCTAGCCTGTGTGGGGCTAGCTCTAACCTGGCCTTTAACCCACCTCTGCATCCCCGGCGGTGTTTTCGTACGCGTCGCCGTCTGTTGGTGCTTCTGGTCGGCCGAGCTGGCTTGGTGCGCGCTGGTGTTCTGCCGCTCCGTTGCTCCGCGTCTGCGTCTCCGTGGCTCCGCAGGCGTTCTACAGCCCCGCAGCTCTGCTGATGGTCTTGAGTGTGGTGAATCTGTGGAATTCTCTACCACAGAAGTTAGTTGAGGCCAGTTCATTGGCTATATTTAAGAGGGAGTTAGATGTGGCCCTTGTGGCTAAAGGTATCAGGGGGTATGGAGAGAAGGCAGATACAGGATACTGAGTTGGATGATCAGCCATGATCATATTGAATGGCGGTGCAGGCTCGAAGGGCAGAATGGCCTACTCCTGCACCTATTTTCTATGTTTCTATGTTTCTATCACCTATGACTGTAAATGAAGGAAGTATTGGAAAATCCCTGCTCACCAAGCAGTAAGGGCAAGCAAGCATATACAGCACAAATTCTGTTTGCATGGCATCACTGACGCTGAAAAAACTGGTCAACCTAGTTAATTTAAATGTTTTTTTATTAGTTGTTATTCAAGTCAAGTCAAGTTTATTTGTCACATACACATACGAGATGTGCAGTGAAATGAAAGTGGCAATGCTAGCGGACTTTTGTGCAAAAGACAAACAACAAAACAACCAAACAAATTATAAACACAATCATAACACACATATTCTTTTACATAATAAATAATGGAAGGAAAAACGTTCTGTAGAGTTAGTCCCTGGTGAGATAGGCGTTTACAGTCCGAATTGCCTCTGGGAAGAAACTCCTTCTCAACCTCTCCGTTCTCACCGCATGGCAACGGAGGCGTTTGCCTGACCGTAGCAGCTGGAACAGTTCGTTGCAGGGGTGGAAGGGATCTCCCATGATTTTATTTGCTCTGGAGTTGCACCTCCTGTTGTATAGTTCCTGCAGGGGGGTAAGTGAAGTTCCCATAGTGCGTTCGGCCGAACGCACTACTCTCTGCAGAGCCTTCTTGTCCTTGGCAGAGCAATTCCCAAACCAGATGCTAATGTTCCCGGACAAGATGCTTTCCACCGCCGCTGCGTAGAAGCACTGGAGGATCCTCGGAGACACTCTGAATTTCCTCAATTGCCTGAGGTGGTAAAGGCGCTGCCTTGCCTTACTCACGAGTGCTGAGGCGTGTAATGCCCATGTCATATCCTCAGAGATGTGGACTCCCAGATATTTAAAACAGCTCGCCCTATCCACAGGATCCCCATTTATCCTCAATGGAGTGTACGTCCTCGGATGATGTGCCCTCCTAAAGTCCATGATCAGCTCCTTCGTTTTTTTGATGTTCAAGAGGAGGCTGTTATCCTGGCACCAGAGTGCTAGATCAGCCACCTCCTCCCGGTAGGCCTTCTCATCGTTGTCTGAGATCAGGCCCACCACCATTCAGTTCAGAAACCTATTTCAGGTTTCTTAGATTTAACAGATTTACTAATTGTCATTAATTGTTTCTAGTTGTTCCAAGGTGGACGCCTACATATCGGCGATCGTTTCGCTGAACACCCTCCCGCTCAATCCGCCTTGGTTTACGCGATCTCCCAGTTGCTAAACACTTTAACTCCCCCACCCATTCCCACACTGTCCTTCCTAGCCAGGGCCTTCAGTCAGAGTGAGGCCCAATGCAAATTGGAGGAACAGCATCTCATATTTCACTTGGGCAGCTTACAACCCAGTGGTATGAATATGATTTATCTCACTTCAAGTAACCCTTGCTATACCTCTGACTCGGTTCCTTCCCCATCCTAGTTCTTCGACTCATTTTCCTGATTCATTTTACTGTTTATATGCCTCGTTGGTTCCTTACCCACAGCCAACAATGAACCATTCTATATTTCCTTGAGCATTGTCTGCTTCGATCTGTCATTTTCACACCTCATCCTTCCATATCTCTAGTCTCCCTCTCCGCTGACTCTCAGTCTGAGGGTCTCGACCCAAAATGTCACCCATTCTTTCATTCCAGAGATGCTGCCTGTCCAGCATTTTGTGCCTATATAGACAATAGGTGCAGGAGTAGGCCATTTGTCCCTTCGAGCCAGCACCGCCATATATAACCATATAACAATTACAGCACGGAAACAGGCCATCTCGACCCTTCTAGTCCGTGCCGAACACGTATTCTCCCCTAGTCCCATCTACCTACGCTCACACCATAACCCTCCATTCCTTTCCTGTCCATATAACTATCCAATTTATTTTTAAATGATAAAAACGAACCTGCCTCCACCACATTCACTGGAAGCTCATTCCACACAGCCACCACTCTCTGAGTAAAGAAGTTCCCTCTCATGTTGCCCCTAAACTTCTGTCCCTTAATTCTCAAGTCATGTCCCCTTGTTTGAATCTTCCCTACTCTCAGTGGGAAAAGCTTATCCACGTCAACTCTGTCTATCCCTCTCATCATTTTAAAGACCTCTATCAAGTCCCCCCTTAACCTATTGCGCTCCAAAGAATAAAGCCCTAACTTGTTCGACCTTTCTCTGTAACTTAGTTGCTGAAACCCAGGCAACATTCTAGTACATCTCCTCTGTACTCTCTCTATTTTGTTGACATCCATCCTATAATTAGGCGACCAAAATTGTACACCATACTCCAGAATTGGCCTCACCAATGCCTTGTACAAATTTAACATTACATCCCAACTTCTACCCCCAATGCTCTGATTTATAAAGGCCAACACACCAAAGGCCAGCACACCAAAAGCTTTCTTTACCACCCTATCTACATGAGATTCCACTTTCAGCGAGGGTTATTCCCAGATCCCTCTGTTCACCTGCATTCTTCAATTCCCTACCATTTACCATGTACGTCCTATTTTGATTTGTCCTGCCAAGATGTAGCAGCTCACACTTATCAGCATTAAACTCCATCTGCCATCTTTCAGCCCACTCTTCCAACTGACATAAATCTCTCTGTAGACTTTGAAAATCTACTTCATTATCCACAACCCCACCTATCTTAGTATCATCTGCATACTTACTAATCAAATTTACCACACCATCATCCAGATCATTGATGTACATGACAAACAACAGTGGACCCAACACAGATCCCTGTGGCACCCCACTGGTCACTGACCTCCAACCTGACAAACAACCATCCACCATAACTCTCTGGCATCTCACTTTCACCTTACTTGCCAAAGCAACCTCATATCTTCTTTTAGCTTTTCTAATTTCTTTCTTAAGATTCTTTTTACATTCTTTATACTCCTCAAGCACCTAATTTACTCCATGCTGCCTATAATTATTGTAGATCTCTCTCTTTTTCCGAACCGTGAAAAAGTTCCCTTGAAAACCATGGCTCTTTCCAATTTTTACTATTTCCTTTCAACCGAACAGGGACATAAAGATTCTGTACTCTTAAAATTTCACCTTTAAATGTCCTCCATTTCTCTTCTACATCTTTCCCATAAAACATACTGTCCCAATTTACTCCTTTTAAATCCTTTTGCATCTCCTCAAAGTTAGCCTTTCTCCAATCAAAAATCTCAACCCTAGGTCCAGTTCTGACCCTCTCCATAATTATATTAAAACTAATGGTATTGTGATCACTGGTCACGAACTGTTCCCCAATGCATACCTCTGCCACCTGACCCGTCTCATTTCCTAACAGGAGGTCCAGTACTGCCCCTTCTCTAGTAGGTACTTCTATGTATTGCTGCAAAAAACTATCCTGCACACATTTACAAACTCCAACCCATCCAGCCCATTTACAGAATGTGATCATAGCCATTCAATGTGATCATGGCTGATCATCCACACTCAGTACCCCGTTCCTGCCTTCTCTCCATATCCCCCGACTCTGCTATTTTAAGAGCCCTATCTAGCTCTCTCTTGAAAGCATCCTGAGAACCTGCCTCCACCGCCCTCTGAGGCAGAGCATTCCAAAGACTCACAACTCTCTGTGAGAAAAAGTGTTTCCTCGTCTCCATTCTAAATGGCTTACTCCTTCCTCTTAAACTGTGGCCCCTGGTCTGGACTCCCCCAACATCGGGAACATGTTTCCTGCCTCTAGCGTGTCCAAGCCCTTAACAATCTTATATGTTTCAATGAGATGCCCTCTCATCCTTCTAAACTCCAGCGTGTACAAGCCCAGAAGCTCCATTCTCTCAGCATATGACAGTCCTGCCATCCCGGGAATTAACCTTGTAAACCTACGCTGCACTCCCTCAATACCAAGAATATTAAGAATATATATTAAGTATCAAAGTTGGTTTGAAATGATTTTATTTGTTTGTGAATAACATACAATTAAAAACTTATCCAAAAACTATTGGCATAAGCTGTTGGCCATATCTCTTAAAGCTTGCTCCCAGCACAGTGTCCACCCCACCTGCGGGATGACTCCTTGGTACGGAGGGTCAGCCTGCCTCTTTGTATCCAAAACTGGTAAATACAGGCATGAGATGGTGTGTTTGCACAACAAGGGTCCTACAATGTTGTTTCTGTCCACATTCAGGAACCTTGGTTCATGAGAGATGTTGTAAACTTCGTCAAAAACTAAAATGACACATATATAAGATTTAGGAAGTTGAAATCAGACAGGATCCTAAAGGAATATAAGGAAAGCAGGAAGAAACTCAAACATGGAATCAGGAGGGCCTAACGGGGCCATGAAATGTCCTTGGCAATAGGGATTAAAATAAATCCTAAAGCACTTTCAAAATACATTAAGAACAAGAGGGCAGCTAGGGAGAGGGGGGAGCATCCATGGAAAAGAAGAGGAATTCATTTATTCCTGGAGTCAGAGGATTTAGGCGCTGTATGAGTACTTTGTGTCAGTATTCAACATAAAGATTGGCGAAGATAGTGAGATCACTCTGGATGTACCAATATGCTTGGGCATTTTGATAATCAAAAAGGAGGTGATGTTGGAGTTGTTGAAGGACATAAATGTGGATAGGTTTAGAGCCTGTTGGGATCAGTCCCAGTTTATTGAGAGAGGTAAGAGAGGAGATATTTGTGTCGTCTTTAGCCACAGGCGAGATTGTGGAGGACTGGAGAGTAGCAAAAATGTTCTTTGTTTAACGAGGAATTAGAGAAAATCTATCGGCTGATTAGGAACAGACCTAATATTGTTTTTTGAACAATGGCAGGTAATGGCTTACTGATAATTAAGTTTTTGAGGAGACAAGGAGGTTGATCAATGAAGCAGGTCAATGGATGTTGTCTACATGGATTCTAGTAATATGGTCGATAAAGTCCCCCTGGTCGGCTGATTCAGAAGATTAAAATGCACTGTATTCATGGTGACGTGGTTATGTGGATTCAGAACTAGCTCATTCAAGAAAGACAGGGGGGGGATGTGGTTGAAACAAGGAACAGCAGATGATGGTTATAACACAAAGTCACTCAGCAGTTCAGGCAGCATCTCTGGAGAACATGGATGGGTGACATTTCATGTAGAGATCTTTCTTTATCTTTCAGGAAGAATGTTTTTCTGCCTGGCGGGCTGTGACCAGTGGAGATCCACAGGCAACTGTGCTGGGACCTCTGGTGCTTGTGATATACATAAATGACACATGTAAACGTTAGATGGGTTAGTTAGTAAAATTGGAGATGACACCAAAATTGCTGGAGTTGCAGACTGTGAGGAAGATTGCCAAACATATGAAATGGGATATAGATCAACTACAGAAATGAGTGGAGAAATGGCAGAAGAAGTTTAATATGAGCAAATGTGAGATAATGCACTTGGGAGATCAAATGTAAGAAGAAAATCTACAGTTGATGGTAACAACAGCAATGATCTGTAGAGGGATATTGGGGTCCAAGTCTACAGCTCCCTGAAAGTGGCAACACAAGTACAAAGATTGGTAAAGACATATGATATCCTCACCTTCATTCGTCAGGCATTGAGTGTCTAAGAGTGAGGAAGTCATAATGCAGCTAAAGGCCTGTCCAATGAGCATGCGACTCCATGCGGCAAGCGCTACCTAACTTGGTCGCTTGAGCCATAGTGCCTCGCGGGGCCGGCCCCACTTCGATCGCCTGATCCGTACGGAGTTGTGCGGAGCTGGTCCCGACATCGCGCGGGGCTCCGAAAAACTAACCGTGTTAAAAACTGACCACAGCCGCCTCGACGCCGTACGTCACACACGAACTTCCTGAGGACTTCGCTCGCACTTCATGTCACTCACTCGACCTCCGCGCGGCCCTGCGCTTCTGGTTTGCCGCATGGAGTCGCTTAGGTCACGCTTGCCGCATGGAGTTGCATGCTCGTGGGACAGGCCCTTAAATAAGACTGGTCAGGCTGTAGTTGGAGTAATGCATGCAGTTTGTGCCCAATCACATAAATGATGTGGAGGCTTTGGAGAGGTTGCAGAAGAGGTTTGTCAGAATGACGCCTGGATTACTAGTATGAGCAGTTGGACAAACTTGATTTCTTGTCTCTGATGCATCAGATATTCAGGGACGCCTGAAAGAGGTATATAAAATCATGGGAAGCATGGATGGGGTTGGAAATATCAAAGGCATTTGAAGTCTAAATATTTTAGATATGCACCTGGCTATTGCAAGGGAATTGGGGAGGGATATAGATAATATGCAAGCACATGAAATTGGTTTGTCTTGGCATCATGCTAAGCAAGATGTTTTCGAGAGAGAGTTAGTTATAGCTCTTAGGGCTAACGGAATCAAGGGATATGTGAGAAAGCAGGAACGGGGTACTGATTTTAGATGATCAGCCATGATCATATTTAATGGTGGTACTGGCGCGAAGGGACGAATGGCCTATTCCTGCACCTATTTTCTATGTTTCTAAGATATTGTGAGCCGAATGGCCTGTTCCTGTTCTGTGCTTTTCTACGTTCTAAATCAGGGAAATGAATTTGCCAACACTAGCAGAACAAAATAACAATGTAAATATTCACGCGGTGACAAATCATGGAACCAGATTCTAAGCTTTGAAATGGATACTTATGCAGCACAGAACTAGACACTTCAGATCATTTCCTACATACTACCCAAGCTAGTCCCATTTGACCACATTTAACCCGACTTTCCTATAGAAACATAGAAAATAGGTGCAGGAGTAGGCCACTCGGCCCTTTGAGCTTGCACCGCCATTCGATATGATCATGGCTGATCATCCAACTCAGTATCCCATCCCTGCCTTCTCACCATACCCCCTGATCCCTTTAGCCACAAGGGCCACATCTAACTCCTTCTTAAATATAGCCAATGAACTGGCCTCAACTACATTCTGTGGCAGAGAATTCCACAGATTCACCACTCTCTGTGTAAAAAATGATTTTCTCATCTCGGTCCTAAAAGACTTCCCTCTTATCCTTAAACTGTGACCCCTTGTTCTGGACTTCCCCAACATCGGGAATAATCTTCCTGCATCTAGCCTGTCCAACCGCTTAAGAATTTTGTAAGTTTCTATAAGATCCCCCCTCAATCTTCTAAATTCTAGCGAGTACAAGCCGAGTCTATCCAGTCTTTCTTCAAATGAAAGTCCTGACATCCCAGGAATCAGTCTGCTATCTTTTCAAATGTCTTTTAAATGTTGTTATTGCATATTAAAATAGGTAAGAACATTTTCATACTCTAATTTATTATCCACTCAATTCAGGAGCCATTTATTTAGATTAGAAAATTGTTATTTATGAAATGTAGAAGAGGAAATGTTAGGTGTTTTACATCAGTTAGTTTAATATCTGTTGTGGGGAAATTAATAACAGAGTGACTGGCCACTATGATAATTTTCAGTTGATCATTGACTCCAAGCACAGATCTGTGAAGGATAATTCATGTGTAATGAAGTGTGGCTGGGTTAATATCCATCGTCTTCCCAACACCATGCAACAAAATCCCTTATAAGAATTTCTTAGTTAAAATTGATGCTCATGAAATTGAAGACACATTATTCACCTGGCTAGGAAGTTGGCTGAAGAGCAGAAGACAGAGGGTAAAGAAATAAATGAGTACTCAATTTGACAGTGTTACCCTACAAGAGTCGGCACTGGGGCCACAACTATACTTTTATATTTGATAAATGATTATCAAATATAAGACCATGCATCCGACTTCTCCGATGACTTGAAGATAGGAATTATTGGAAACATTAAATTGTAAAGAATCAATGAGATTGAGGAAATTAAAATGTAGGCAAATTTGTGTCTCAAAATTGAAATAGTATTTACAAAGGTTTCTGATTTTGGTAAAAATACAATTATGCTGCTGATGTACCCTATTTAACATGATGACATGATTTGCCACACAGTCTAACAATGGATGCCTTTGATATGTGGATGGAAGTGATAGGTTAAATGCACTACAATGTGAGAACAATCTTCCTTCAGCTTTCTAAACATCTTTCCATAAGCTTGGGTACTATCTGATTCACCTCTACCCCATTGCAGACATTGGACTTTATCAATGGAACTGACGCCACAACACTGAGAAATAAATTCTGCACTCTATCTTCCCATTTGCTCTATCTATTGTACTTGGGTTTGACTTGATTGTATCTATGTACAGTATATCTGATCTGTTTGGATCGCATGCAAAACAAAGCTGTTCACTGTATCTCAGCATATGTGACCATAATAAACCTAAATGTTTGTTACACCAGGGCCACTCTTTCTCTTATTGTCTCAATCTTTCTCTTATTGTCTTACTCTTTCTCTATGTCAGGGACCGATGAGATGTACAGGGAGGTGTATGCGTCAACTGACCACACTGGAATGATTTCATACCCCAACCTTGCTAATGGGCATGAAATCATTCTAGACGGGGATGGCAGATTTTCATCCTTAAAGGGTATACGTAAACCATAAGGATTTATCACTGCCAGCCTGCTGACCCTAGTTGATAATTAAAACAGAAAATACTGAATACACGCAACACATCTGTGGTAAGAGAAATGGCGCGAGCATTTTAGGTGGAAGACTCTCAATCGGAAAGGAATAGTGTAAAAATTGGTACCGGGTCCACTACCTGGTCCACTGAATAGTTACAACATTTTCTGTTTTAATTGCAGATTTCCAACATCGACACGTCTTTGATTTTCAAATATTGATGTTAACTGTTCATGCATGTAAAATAAACTTAAATTGAATAATTAAATAAACTTAAGTTGAGCTGAAGTGGGGATTCTGATTAAACATCATGGGATCATTCGTCCAGATCCATGGATTCACTTAAAAGAACAAGAAGTTGTCAATTTGTCAAAAAGTAGATGATTCCAAAATTATTTTTGCTAATTTCAAAACGGATTTTGCACTAGCTACCATTAGCAACCTGTACTATGACCAGTATTGGATACTTAGTTAACCCCAGCCTGTCTAGTTAACCCCAACCTGTCCAGTTAGCCACAGCTTGTCTAGTTCACCCGACGCCGATGATCCAGCTTCGCGGCAGAGGGCCTGAGAACATCGAGTTGGCTGAGGAGGCCACATATAGACCCCGACCTCGGGTGGACTATGAGGGGGAGAACTGGATCATTTTAGTGCCTTCCCTCACAGTGAGTTCTGCTGTGGGGGGACGTTTCTTGTTGATTTCTATAGTGGACTGTTCTGTGTCTTTTTTCTCTTTTTTTTGTTTTTATGGATTTATTGACATTTGATCTGTTCAATTAATTTAATCAATCTCTGTAAAGCACTTTGGTTCAAATACTGGTTTTGTTGAAAAGTGCTATATAAATAAAGATTATTATTATTATTATTATTAGCCACAGCCTGTCTCTGAGTTCTTTTGGTTTCTGATGACTGTTGGAGTTACTTTGGAAGTCTGACTGAATCCCTAAAAATAATATTTATTTTTACAGATATCACAATCTGAACACAAAGCGAAAGCCATTTATGGAATATGTATCCACCTTTGAAAATTCATTGATTCTGCTGCCAGCATTTTCTTATTCATATGATACTTCAACTTCATTTAAAGTTTCCTACACACTGCATGATTTTGGAGCAAATCAGCAGGTTTTATTTTTTAATCCACTATACATGAAGTCCATTGCTAAATTCTGGAACACCCAAGGTATAAGAGAGATTCGTATTTCCAGCGGTCTGCTGATATTAAGTGCAGCATTGGAGATGTGCGAGGAAGTTTGGTTATATGGGTTCTGGCCTTTCTCCAAAGATCTCCATGGAAACCAATTCTTTCATCACTACTATGACAACGTGCTGCCAATGAAAATTCACTCATTTTCCAATGAATTTTACAAACTGTTGCTTCTGCACATGAAAGGTGTGGTAAAAATTCAAGCTGATCAATGTGTAAATATACGGTAAAATTGTTCTCTTAGAACTTTTTTTGAAGGGAACATAAAGCGGATATAAGGCACACACTGGTATGTACATCGATAAACCTTCCCAAATTGTGAGTGACATGAACATTGGAAATAGAAGCAGAACAAGGCTATTCAGTCACACTACACATTATGATTCCCTTAACATCCAGTCTGAAGAAGGGTGCTAAGGGTTCCATGTTTAGAGTCCCCACCCAAAACGTCACTTATCCATGATCTCCAGGGATGCTGCCTGACCTGCTGAGTTACTGCAGCTCTTTGTCATCCTTTGGTCCCAGCATCTGCAGTTCCTCGCTTCTATATCCAGAAATTTGTGAACTCTTGCTTGACTATACATAGTGACCAAGCCTGATCAGTGGTCGCATTGAGCACACCATGTTTCCTTGTATGTTGAAATTCTGCTTAGCCACATATTAGTGCTGATCCTTATTTCACCATCCCTGATGTCAGACCCTGTCTCTGAAGCTTTCTAATCCTGGGTTCAGGCCAGCCCCACCCTGCCCCTCCTGTGTTAACACTATGGTGTTGAACATTGGATCTTTCTGCTGTCTCAATGGGTAACAGCAAAGTCAGCACCAACGTGACTTGCACCATCAAAATGCAGAACTGTAGGGAGCAACCATGACTCCTGTTGGCCCATTATCAGAAAGATAGCAAGAGTACCCTGTGTGGCCAATCCCCTCACTCACACGATTGAGGGAGTTGGGCAATAAGGAGAAATTCAGGAATTAGATTTCTGAAGACTCGGAGGTGATTTCAATAGGATGTACATCTTTGTAAATGGGAGTGACAGTGTTGATGCTGGCCATTCGTTTCTGCAACCTAGAAAATCTAAACCTAACAAAAGGAGTCAACAATTTAGAATGGATACAAGGGGATAGTTTTAACTCGGAGAGCTGTAAGCTTTTGGAGGTCTCTAAGCCTGGTGACCAGAGAAAAGGGGGGACCTGGGGGAAAGAGGGCAAATTAGTTTTTAAGCTGCATGGCGGTTGGGGTAGGGTAAAGGTAATAGGGTCAAGGAAAAGGACGAGGTAGAAGATGAACAATGGTTTTATTGAATATAGAAGTAGCCTTGCGGATCCAAGTGGTTTTGCTCTACTTCAGTTTTATATTCCCATTTCCTTTTGCTTCAGTTTTAGGAAACAGGGTAGTTGGGATATGACTACCCATCATAAAGTATTTATTATTGAACAACCAGAGACAAATCTGGTGAGAGAGATACCTCAGCAACAACCTTAAATGTGTGGTCTTTCCTGGTTTATGACCAAGAGTTTGTTGTGGATTGCTAAAGCGGTTTAAATGAAGCCATTGTAATTCTTCTGTTTCCTGGATAAAGACTTTTGTCGCTCTCCCAGGCTGCAACTTTGAAAGTACAATTTGCAAGCTGCCTAGGGAGATAATTCTCTCTGTGTGTTCTTGGCATCAGATATGTTCATCAGTGTGATCATGATCATGTGGGTTCCTGTAACATTACAATAGGATTCATGCACCACACGCTGTTTTCCTGTCCTCAGTTCATCTGAGGGGTGTCCACATTGGTTAAGATTTAGTCTGTGAATGAAGAATCACTGGTTGGTTACATCTTTTGTGTAAAAGTGTCAGTTTTCTTACATCCTAACTTTCTGAATGCTCATCTGCAATGTTTCCATTCAAAAAAAGAGTTTGTTTTCAGATTCCTCCAACTGAAGTGCATTACCTCACACTTTTCCACCTTAAACTCCACCCCCCCCCCTCACTCGACCTATTCATATCCTGCAACAGAGTCCAAATATCCTCATCACAATTTGCCCTCACACCTCCCAATAGCTATAACAGCTGCAGCTTACATTTCCTTGTCCAAGATTTCACAACAGCAGAAGTAATCTATTTTTTCATCATCCTTATCAATTTTGTCAAAACCAAAGTCGCAATCAAATTGTATTTTGCATTTCAGGGTGTACAACCTTGTTTCATAAATGAAAGTCAAAAACTGCAAATGCTGGAAAGCTGAAATAAAATCAGAAAATGCTGGATAGATTCAACTGGTCAGGTTTCTGGCAGGCCAAACAGAGTTACAGTTTTGTTTATTTTCACGTGTGTCAAGGCACAGTGAAATTTTTTTTTTGCGTGTTATCCAGTCAGCGGAAAGACAATACACGATTACAATCAAGCCATTTACAAAGGAATAACGTTTAGTGCAAGGTAAAGCCAGCAAAGTCCGATCAAGGATAGTTCGAGGGTCACCAATGAGTTAACATTGCAGATCAAAGTTTCTGCGACAGAAATAAGAGAGAGAACAAGTTTGTTTGAAGTTGCAGGGAGGGTGAGGGTGGGAGGGATTGTGTAAAGGTAACAAGGTCAGGACTGCTGTGATGAGAAAATGCTTATGAAGCCATCTGGTTGATAGAATAGTAATAAGCTCCTCATAAAGCCATTTGGCTGGAAGATTAATCTCCCCAAGCACCTGCAATATGTTTCCATTTAGAAAATAGTGTCTTTTGGTTCCTTTAACTGAAATACATTACTTCACACTTACCTACGTTAAACTCTATCCACCACACTCGACCTAGCTACATCTTGCACCATTTCAAACATTCATAATTTGCCCTCTTACCTCTAAATAGTTTCAGCAGAGAACAGGCAGAACAGAGTAGTGTTTCTTTTCACATCATCTGGATATAAACTGCATTTTCCCCTGTTTTATGAACTGAACATGGATAGAGTATTCAAATTTTGTATTAAAATAATACATAATCATACGGCCATACTAAAAACACGAGGAGTTTGGGTGAATGCACACAGTCCTTTTTCCATGGTTGGGGAATTTTAAAAAACTGGTTATTGATTTTGGATAAGGGGAAATAATTTTTATAGAAATCTGAGAGGCAATTTTTTTTCACGCAGAGGATGGGACGCATATGGAACAAGCTGCCAGTTGAGGCAGGTAAACAGGGCCAGTTTGAGGGGTTAGCTTAGATGGGCATTAAATGGGCTTTAAGTGTATTTCCATGATTTTGGTGTTTACAAATAAATTATGAATTATAAATATAAATTGCAAAGATTAACAATTAAAAATATTTTTATTTATTGTGTCTCTGATCTTTGCATCCTTTATATCTTGGTGGCTAAACCAGCGCAAAGAACTCCCACAATGGACTGATTAATGTTATATATATATGCAATAGTTCAAGCATAACTTCCCACTGCATTGCAGTGAAGCCAATATCATCTACACTCATCATGAGCAGCAAAGTAGCACAGTGGTAGAGGTGCTGCCTTAGAGGGACCTGGGATCAATCCTCACTATGGGTGCTGGCTGTATGGAATTTGTATGTTTTTCCATGACCGTGTGGGTTTTCTCTGGGTGTTTCGGTTTCCTCCCACACTCCAAAGATGTACAGGTTTGTAGGTTAATTGGCTTCGGTAAAAAAAATTGTAAATCATCCCTAATGTGTAGGATAGTGCTAATGCTGGTCTGTGTTGACTCGGGCAGCCGGAGGACCTATTACCGCACTGTTCTCTAAAAGGTTGATTCGTATGTGAAAAGAAAGAGATTAGTTAAAACAAATGTAGGTCCCTTGCAGTCAGAAACAGGTGAGTTGATCATGGGGAACAAGGATATGGCGGACCAATTGAATAACTACTTTGGTTCCGTCTTCACTAAGGCAGACATAAATAATCTACCGGAAATAGCAGGGGACCGCGGGTCAAAGGAGTTGGAGGAATTGAGTGAAATCCAGGTTAGTCGGGAAGTGGTGTTGGGTAAATTGAATGGATTAAAGGCCGATATATCCCCAGGGCCAGATAGGCTGTATCCCAGAGTACTTAAGGAAGTAGCTCCAGAAATAGTGGATGCATTAGTAATAATCTTTCAAAACTCTTTAGATTCTGGAGTAGTTCCTGAGGATTGGCGGGTAGCAAACTTAACCCCACTTTTTAAGAAGGGAGGGAGAGAGAAAACGGGGAATTACAGACCAGTTAGTCTAACATCGGTAGTGGGGAAACTGCTAGAGTCAGTTATTAAAGATGGGATAGCAGCACATTTGGAAAGTGGTGAAATCATTGGACAAAGTCAGCATGGATTTACGAAAGGTAAATCATGTCTGACGAATCTTATAGAATTTTTCGAGGATGTAACTAGTAGCGTGGATAGGGGAGAACCAGTGGATGCGGTGTATCTGGACTTCCAGAAGGCTTTCGACAAGGTCCCACATAAGAGATTAGTATACAAACTTAAAGCAGATGGCATTGGGGGTTCAGTATTGATGTGGATAGAGAACTGACTGGCAAACAGGAAGCAAAGAGTAGGAGTAAACGGGTCCTTTTCACAATGGCAGGCAGTGACTAGTGGGGTACCGCAAGGCTCAGTGCTGGGACCCCAGCTATTTACAATATATGTTAATGATCTGGATGAGGGAATTGAAGGCAATATCTCCAAGTTTGCGGATGACACTAAGCTGGGGGGCAGTGTTAGCTGTGAGGAGGATGCTAGGAGACTGCAAGGTGACTTGGATAGGCTGGGTGAGTGGGCAAATGTTTGGCAGATGCAGTATAATGTGGATAAATGTGAGGTTATCCATTTTGGTGGCAAAAACAGGAAAGCAGACTTTTATCTAAATAGAAACGTAGAAACATAGAAATTAGGTGCAGGAGTAGGCCATTCGGCCCTTCGAGCCTGCACCGCCATTCAATATGATCATGGCTGATCATCCAACTCCGTATCCCGTACCCGCCTTCTCTCCATACCCTCTGATCCCCTTAGCCACAAGGGCCACATCTAACTCCCTCTTAAATATGGCCAATGAACTGGCCTCGACTGCCCTCTGCGGCAGAGAGTTCCAGAGATTCACCACTCTCTGTGTGAAAAAAATTATTCTCATCTCGGTTTTAAAGGATCTCCCCCTTATCCTTAAGCTGTGACCCCTTGTCCTGGACTTCCCCAACATCGGGAGCAATCTTCCTGCATCTAGCCTGTCCAACCCCTTAAGAATTTTGTAAGTTTCTATAAGATCCCCTCTCAATCTCCTAAATTCTAGAGAGTATAAACCAAGTCTATCCAGTCTTTCTTCATAAGACAATCCTGACATCCCAGGAATCAGTCTGGTGAACCTTCTCTGCACTCCCTCTATGGCAACAATGTCCTTCCTCAGATTTGGAGACCAAAACTGCACGCAATTCTCCAGGTGTGGTCTCACCAAGACCCTGTACAACTGCAGTAGAACCTCCCTGCTCCTATACTCAAATCCTTTCGCTATGAAAGCTAACATACCATTCGCTTTCTTCACTGCCTGCTGCACCTAAAATAAAATAGGATAAAAGATTTCCTCACCAACCGGCCCCAGACTGTGAGACTCGGCCCCCACCTCTCCTCCACTCGCAGGTTGAGTACCGGTTCCCCACAGGGCTGTGTTCTAAGCCCCCTCTTATACTGTCTCTACACCTACGACTGTAGTCCGGCCCACAACAACAACCGCATCGTCAAATTTTCTGACGACACTACTGTAGTCGGACTTATTTCAAAGGGAGACGAGGCAGCCTACAGAGAGGAAGTCCTGAAGTTGACAACCTGGTGCTCAGAAAACAATCTGGCTCTGAACACCAGGAAAACAAAAGAGCTCATTGTCGACTTCAGGAGGCACAGCACCGACTTAGTCCCCCTACATATCAACGGCGAGTGTGTGGAGAGGGTCAACACCTTCCGGTTTCTCGGCGTCCATATCGCTGCTGACATCTCCTGGACAGACAACACGACAGCGGTCATCAAGAAGGCTCAGCAGCGGCTGCACTTCCTGAGGGTCCTCAGGAAGCACAACCTGGACTCTAACCTGCTGCTGACCTTCTACCGCTCGTCCATCGAGAGCCTGCTGACATACTGCATTACAGCATGGTATGGCAGCTGCACCATGGCAGACAGGGAGAGGCTTCAGAGGGTAACTAGGACAGCGCAGAGGATCATTGGTTGCCCTCTCCCCTCCCTGATGGACATCTACACCTCCCGCTGCCTTAGCAGGGCAAAGAAGATCATCAAAGACAGCTCCCATCCTGCGTTTGGACTGTTCAACCTGCTGCCCTCTGGAAGGCACTATAGGTGCATCAAATCCAGGACAAATAGACTCAGGAATAGTTGTTTTCCGAAAATTATAACTACTCTTAATTCAAATTCACACATGCACTGACTTCACAGTCCAACACCCGGACTTCCATCTGTATATATGTATATAGCGCCGCAGAATTGTGCACCTATCTCCCCCCCCCCCCCCCCTCTCCCTTCTGTTTTTTGTTTTTCTGTTTCTTGTTTTTTGTACTAAATTATATGTATGCACTGAGTACGAGCAGCTTTTAATTTCATTGTACATGTATAGTGACAATAAATGGCATATCTATCTACATGCATGCCTACTTTCAATGACTGGTGTACCATGACACCCAGGTCTCGCTGCGTCTCCCCTTTCCCTAGTTGGCCACCATTTAGATAATAGTCTGCTTTCCTGTTTTTGCCACCAAAATGGATAACCTCACATTTATCCACATTATACTGCATCTGCCAAACATTTGCCCACTCACCCAGCCTATCCAAGTCACCTTGCAGTCTCCTAGCATCCTCCTCCCAGCTAACACTGCCCCCCAGCTTAGTGTCATCCGCAAACTTGGAGATATTTACCAGATTTAATATATAAAATCCATGCTGACTTTGTCCAATGATTTCACCACTTTCCAACTGTGCTGCTATCCCATCTTTAATAACTGACTCTAGCAGTTTCCCCACTACCGACTGTTAGACTAACTGGTCTGTAATTCCCCCTGACTTTTCTCTCTCCCCACTCCCTTCTCTTTAAAACTGACTGGGGTTTCCCCACGTTTGCTACCCGCCAATCCTCAGGAACTACTCCAGAATCTAAAGAGTTTTGAAAGATTATTATTAATGCATCCACTATTTCTGGAGCTACTTCCTTAAGTACTCTGGGATGCAGCCTATCTGGACCTGGGGATTTATCGGCCTTTAATCCATTCAATTTACCCAACACCACTTCCCGGCTAACCTGGATTTCACTCAATCCTCCAACTCCTTTGACCCACGGTCCCCTGCTATTTCCGGCAAATTATTTATGTCTTCCTTAGTGAAGACGGAACCAAAGTAGTTATTCAATTGGTCCACCATATCCTTGTTCCCCATGATCAACTTACCTGTTTCTGACTGCAAGGGACCTACATTTGTTTTAACTAATCTCTTTCTTTTCACATATCTATAAAAACTTTTGCAGTCAGTTTTTATGTTTCCTGCCAGTTTTCATTCAAAATCTATTTTTCCTTTCCTAATTAAGCTCTTTGTCCTCCTCTACTGGCCTCTGAATTTCTCCCAGTCCTCCGGTATGCTGCTTTTTCTGGCTAATTTGTACGCATCATCCTTCGCTTTGATACTATCCCTGGTTTCCCTTGTTATCCACGGATGTACTACCTTCCCTGATTTATTCTTTTGCCAAACTGGGATGAACAATTTTTGTAGTTCATCCATGCAGTCTTTAAATGTCTTCCATTGCATATCCACCGTCAACCCTTTTAGAATTAATTGCCAGTCAATCTTGGCCAATTCACGTCTCATACCCTCAAAGTTACCTTTCTTTAAGTTCAGAACCATTGTTTCTGAATTAACAATGTCACTCTCCATCCTAATGAAGAACTCAACCATATTATGGTCACTCTTGCCCAAGGGGGCACGTACAACAAGTTTGCTAACTAACCCTTCCTCATTACTCAATACCCAGTCTAAAATAGCCTGCTCTCTCATTGGTTCCTCTACATGTTGATTTAGATAACTATCCCGCATACATTCCAAGAAATCCTCTTCCTCAGCACCCCTGCCAATTTGATTCACCCAATCTATATGTAGATTGAAGTCACCCATTATAACTGTTTTGCCTTTGTCGCACGCATTTCTAATTTCCTGTTTGATACCATCTCCAACTTCACTACTACTGTTAGGTGGCCTGTACACAACACCCACCAGCGTTTTCTGCCTCTTAGTGTTTTGCAGCTTCCATACCGATTCCACATCCTCCAAACTAATGTCCTTCCTTTCCATTGCATTAATCTCCTCTCTATTCAGTACCCCACCTCCTTTTCCTTTCTCTCTATCCCTCCTGAATGTTGAATATCCCTGGATGTTCAGCTCCCAGCCTTGGTCACCCTGGAGCCATGTCTCCGTGATCCCAACTATATCATAGTCATTAATAGCTATCTGCACATTCAACTCATCCACCTTATTACGAATGCTCCTTGCATTGAGACACAAAGCCTTCAGGCTTGTTTTTACAACACTCTTGCCCCTTATACAATTATGTTGAAAAGTGGCCCTTTTTGATTTTTGCCCTGGTTTTGTCTGCCTGCCACTTTTACTTTTCACCTTGCTACCTATTGCTTCTACCCTCATTTTACACCCCCTCTGTCTCTACGCTCACACATTTAAGAAACCCTGTCCCTTTAACTCCATCCTCCACTATCCCATTCGACACCCCACCCCCCTTATTCAGTTTAAAACCACCCGTGTAGCAGTAGCAAACCTGCCTGCCAGAATGCTGGTCCCACACCTGTTAAGATGCAATCCGTCCCTTTTGTACAGTTCCCCCTTACCCCAAAACAGATCCCAGTTATCTAAGAATCTAAATCCCTGCCCCGTGCACCAGTTCCTCAGCCACACGTTCAGGTCCCGTATCTCCCTGTTCCTGCTCTCGCCAGCACGGGGAACTGGAAGCAAACCGGAGATAACAACCCTGGAGGTCCTGCTTTTCAACATTTTTCCGAGCTCTCTACAGTCACGCTGCAGAATATTCATCCCCTTCTTTCCGACATCGTTTGTGCCGACATGCACTACCACTTCCGGATGTTCACCTTCGCCCTTGAGGATTTTCTGCACTCTGTCCGTGACATCCTGGATCCTGGCACCGGGAAGGCAGCACACCATCCTCGCATCCCGTCTGTTGCCGCAGAAACCCCTGTCCGTACCTCTCACAATGGAGTCTCCCACTACAATGGCCTTGCCTGCCTTAGGCCTTTTTGGTTTTGGCTCAACAGCCCTATTCGCATCGCAAGCCAGTCCGCCGCTCAGTGTAAACACGTCTTCTGTCCCAACAGCTTCTAAGCGGATGAACCTGTTTACAAGAGGTACACCACCCGGGGACGTTGGCATTCCATGCTTCCCTCCCTTTCTCACTGTCTCCCACCTTCTCTCTTCCAGTACCTTAGGTGTAACAATCGTACTGTAGGACTTGTCGAGGAACGACTCCGTTTCTCGTACGAACCGGAGGTCATCCACTTGCTTCTCCAGTTCCCCAACACGGCCCTTCAGGAGCTCTACCTGGATGCACTTTTCGCATTTGTAGCAGCCAGAGGCACCAGCGGTGTCCTTGACCTCCCACATACTGCAAGCATCGCACTGAATCAGCTTGCCTGACATCTCCTTCTTTCGTCTCTACCTCTCAAGCGTATTGCGTGGTCTCCTCTCCTCAGCCTCCTCGCCGAAGACTCTCGAGCCAAAGACTCACACTTTTCTCACAGGGCACTTCCCTCACAAGGCCGCTCACTCACTGCCGCTCGCTAAGAGCCGTCTTGCTTAAATTGACTGATAAATTGCCTGATTTACCAATTTACAAAGCAAATTCCTCAGTTTTCAACTGTTTTCCCACACTGACTCACTTCTCTCCTCCCACTTGGGCTAGAGCCAATCAGTCGTATCTCTTGCTAATCTCCTGCTGCTGTTCCTCCCAAATCTACAGCAGTTCTACTACACCATCTAAATGGTGGCCGACTAGGAAAAGTGGAGATGCAGAGAGACCTGGGTGTCATGGTACACCAGTCACTGAAAGTAGGCATGCAGGTGCAGCAGGCAGTGAAGAAAGCGAATGGTATGTTAGCTTTCATAGCAAAAGGATTTGAGTATAGGAGCAGGGAGATTCTACTGCAGTTGTACAGGGTCTTGGTGAGACCACACCTGGAGTATTGCGTACAGTTTTGGTCTCCAAATCTGAGGAAGGACATTATTGCCATAGAGGGAGTGCAGAGAAGGTTCACCAGACTGATTCCTGAGATGTCAGGACTGTCTTATGAAGAAAGACTGGATAGACTTGGTTTATACTCTCTAGAATTTAGGAGATTGAGAGGGGATCTTATAGAAACTTACAAAATTCTTAAGGTGTTGGACAGGCTAGATGCAGGAAGATTGTTCCCGATGTTGGGGAAGTCCAGGACAAGTGGTCACAGCTTAAGGATAAGGGGGAAATCCTTTAAAACCGAGATGAGAAGAACTTTTTTCACACACAGAGAGTGGTGAATCTCTGGAACTCTCTGCCACAGAGGGTAGTTGAGGCCAGTTCATTGGCTATATTTAAGAGGGAGTTAGATGTGGCCCTTGTGGCTAAGGGGATCAGGGGGTATGGAGAGAAGGCAGGTACGGGATACGGAGTTGGATGATCAGCCATGATCATATTGAATGGCGGTGCAGGCTCGAAGGGCCGAATCGCCTACTCCTGCACCTATTTTCTATGTTTCGATATACCATCATGGATCTGTGAACATGAACTCCAACTCTCTTGTTCCACACTCCTTGGCATTCCACCATTTATAGTGTATTATTTTATCTTAGATACAAGAAAATGCTATGGGTTTAATAAAAAAAGACACAATGTGCTGGAGTAATTCAGGCAGCATCTCTGGAGAACCTCCAATACTGTTTTTGTTTTAAATTTCATCTTGTTTGCCCTCCACAAATGTATTGCTCCACACTTATTTGAAATGAATCCAGTTTACAACTTGTGCTTCCATCTAATCTGTCCAGTGATACTTAAGCCTTGAATTCCTTCCTCAACTATACAACTAATCATTGTATCATCTTGAAACTTAATGAAGTCTAGTTCATTGGTACTGTATATACAATGACTGGAGAACGCAACTACAGATTTTGTGCATCCATCACCAGGGAGAAAATATTCTCAAAGATTCCGAAAGTATTTTATTGTCATATGTACCAATTAAGGATGATATTCGTATTACCATACAGCCATAATTTAAAAAAAGTGACAAGACGGACAACTACATAATTATCCACAACTGCAAATTTCTCACATTTCTCACAGTAATGGAAGGCAATAAAGTCTAATCTTCTTCCTCATTTTGCTCCCGTGGTCGGGGCAATCGAAGCTCACACGTCAGGGCGGTCGAAGCCTCCGCGCGGGCTTGGAGCTCCCGATGTCGGTCTCAAACCAGATACCATGAGCTCCATGATGTTATGGTCCGCAGGCTCCTGCGCTTGGAGCTCAGAGGTCGATCCCTGGCAAAGGAATCACCCGCTCCACGATGTTAAATCCCGCAGGCTCCCGAAGTCAGTCTTCAGTAAAGACCACAAACTCCACAATGTTAGGCCGCAGTGCGGACGGAGATACGATATGGGGAAAAAATGCATCTAACTTTAGACATAAGCGATTAAATAAAAGTTTTCCCCAAACCCCCTCCCCATAAAACCAGCTAAAGAACTAACCAACTAAACATAAATTTAACACATACTGTAAAACAAAGAATGGACAGACTGTTGGCAAGGCAGCCATTGCTGGCACCACCCGGTGCTGGGACGTAATGTTAAAATTGTACAAGGCATTGGTGAGACCAAATCTGGAGTATGGTGTACAATTTTGGTCGCCCAATTATAGGAAGGATGTCAACAAAATAGAGAGAGTACAGAGGAGATTTACTAGAATGTTGCCTGTGTTTCAACAACTAAGTTACAGAGATAGGTTGAATAAGTTAGGTCTTTATTCTCTGGAGCGCAGAAGGTTAAGGAGGGGACTTGATAGAGGTCTTTAAAATGATGAGGGGGATAGACAGAGTTGATGTGGATAAGCTTTTCTCTTTGAGAATAGGGAAGATTCAAACAAGAGGACATGACTTCAGAATTAAGGGACAGAAGTTTAGGGGTAATATGAGGGGGAACTTCTTTACTCAGAGAGTGGTAGCGGTGTGGAATGAGCTTCCAGTGGAAGTGGTGGCGGCAGGTTCGTTGGTATCATTTAAAAATAAATTGGATAGGCATATGGATGAGAAGGGAATGGAGGGTTATGGTATGAGTGTAGGCAGGTGGGACTAAGGGAAAAAAATTGTTCAGCACGGACTTGTAGGGCCGAGATGGCCTGTTTCCGTGCTGTAATTGTTATATGCTTAACAGGAGTAAAGAAAGAAATGCCATAGGTTTCGTTCCAAATTACGGCAGGTCATACTCCATAAAGGATAGGGGCCTGGATAGTTTTGTTGAACAGAACAAGGTGCAGATACATAGTTCTTTGAAAGTTGTGAGACAAGTGGAGAGAACACCACTTGGCACGCTTGCCTACATTGGTAAGGATATTGAGTACAAGAGTTAGACTGTCCTGCTACCGCTACAAAATATTGGCAAGGTCACATTTGGAGTAGTGTCTGCCGTCCAGCCACCTTGCTATGGGAAGGATGTCATTCAAAAGGGTGCAAAAAATGTTTTTGAGAATATTACTGTGAGTTATAAAGAGAGGCTGAATCCCTAGGTCTATTTCTCTTGGAGAACACCACAGAGGGTTTATAAAATCCATGAGAAACATAGTTAAGGTGAATGCCAAGGTTTTTTTTCCAGGGTATGAGAGTACACTAATAGATGTGTTTAAGGTAAGAAGGGGGACCAGAGGGGCAGCATTTTAAAACAGAAGGCAGTCAGACTGAATGAGCTGTCAGAGGAGTGGTAGAGACAGGTACAATTTGACATTTAAATGAAATTTGGACTGTTGCACAGATAGGAAAGGTTTGAAGGAATAATGGGCTAGGCATAGGCAAATAGGAGTAGCTTGGTTAGGCAATTTGGTTGGATGAATTGAGCCAAATAAACGTTTTTTTGCAGTAGGGCTCTGTGACTCCCTCACAGGCATAATCAAGGAAAATTCCAAAAAGTTTTGCAGGTATATTAAGAGCAAGAAGCTATAAGGGAAAGAGTAGGCCACATAAAACATCAAAGTGGCAATCTCTGGGTGGAGTTGGAGGAAGTAGGTGAATACTTATCGGTATTCACAATGGAGAAGTCAAGTTGGAAAATTCAATAAGAGTGACGGTAGAATGAGAACAAATTACTGTTGAGAAGGTGCTGTTAGAGGTCCTAGTAAGGTTAAAACTGATTCAATCCTCCAAGACCCGATATATTCTAGACTGCAATGGGAGGCACTGACTGAAACACATACTTTTGATCATAGATGAGATGAGGGGAAAGCATTGAATGTGATGTTAGCAAGCTAAGCTAAGGCTGTTAAGAGAAGCAAAGGAAATTATACAGGCTTTGATCATTACTTTCCAATTCCCATAAACAAAATGCTGACAATCTTGCATCCCTTGCTTGCCAAAAAGTCTCTAATCAGGGAACAAAGTTCAACAATAACCTGCCTCTCATTCTTCTCTCCCGTTGCCTTACAGGATGTCCCATTTGTCTTTTCAGCAGCCATTTTAAAAGCACAGCAACTCGTGACATATTGGACACTAGCAGACTTGGATACAAGGTGCACAGCATAGACATAGTGGTGAAGTCATCTGTCCCATAGAACATTTGTTTCTAAAAGCCCTTCATGCAGGATGCCCCAAAGAAACATAGAAACTAGGTACAGGAGGAGGCCATTCGGCCCTTCGAGCCAGCACCACCATTCATTGTGATCATGGCTGATCGTCCCCTATCAATAACCTGTGCCTGCCTTCTCCCCATATTCCTTGACTCCACTAGCCCTTAGAGCTCTATCTAACTCTCTTAAATCCATCCAGTGATTTGGCCTCCACTGCCCTCTGTGGCAGGGAATTCCATAAATTCACAACTCTATGGATGAAAAAGTTTTTTCTGACCTCAGTCTTAAATGACCTCCCCTTTATTCTAAGACTGTGGCCCCTGGTTCTGTACTCGCCCAACATTGGGAACATTTTTTCTGCATCTAACTTGTCCAGTCCTTTTATAATTTTATATGTTTCTATAAGACCCCCCTCATCCTTCTAAACTCCAGTGATTACAAGCCTAGTCTTTTCAACCTTTCCTTATATAACAGTCCCGCCATCCCAGGGACCAATCTCGTGAACCTACGCTGCACAGCCTCAATCACAAGGCATAGAACAGAACAGCACAAGAACAGGCCCTTCGGCCCATAATGTCTATGCCAAACATGATGCCAAGACCAACACACATCTGTCTGCACATTATCCATATCTGTCTATTGCTTGCATATGCCTATCCAAAAGCCTCTACCACCACCCCTGGGAGAATTTATCATCCACTTTTTATTACTGTAAAACAATGAAACCTGCACAAAAGGACCAAAACCCCCAGCAGGGAGAAAATAGTTGATTCAACACCTTGGCCGAACACAAATGAAGGTGAATGAAACTGAACAAAAAAATCCAGCTAGCATTTTTCAAATCCAATGCGTGTTCCTCATTATTTACAAAGTTTGTAATTTGCAGAAACCTAGCCCATGTTCTTTGGTAAATAGTTTTATTAATGTTCTTTTTCATATATAATAGATGACTTATTTTATTACAAGACGACAGTGTATATTCAGTTGCATGCTGCCTAAATACAATGCTTTTATTCCTATCTACATTCAAAGCTCTTAAAGCAGTTACATTTCAAATAACAACAGATGTATCTGTGTTAGCTATTGCTGCTAAATTTACCAAGTGATTGTAGAATTCAGCAGATTATGTCACAATCATGATATGCCAAATAATTTTTGGATACAGATTTTGATGCACAATACTGAAAAGTGTGCAAAACACTGGCTGACATTGGATGTCACATCCAATAAATTTGTACATGATCCAATTTTAATAGCATCAAAGTGAGATGCAAATTAAAAAAAAATAAAATGGAGCAAATTGCAGAACAAATAATTGTACAAATTGATATAAATAATTGGACAATTTTACGTCAATTAACAATCTCCCTTTTTGTTGGAGATGACGCAAAATTTCTACATTTTCTGGGAAGTAAAATTTATTCCGTTTAGTAATTGCTTTTTGTTTTGTCTTTTGCTGCTCCTGTAATTTTCAGCCCAGAGCGATGCCCCTTTATCTGTTCAGGTCAAATAAAGAATAATCAAATACCAGAAAGACAAAGAGGGACGGCGATACAGAATTTGCTCCAAAATATGCAAGTTTATATCTTCCATTATTTATATGTCAGACAGTCTGTATAACACTCAGATTCATTTAACTCGTGTGTTCTTCACATAGTAACTTCTCACCAGCGGACCTGGTCTCCAAAATTTCCAAAACAACTCTGCCTCAGATCTGCTTATAACCTCAAAGTGACAGAATCCCATTATACAATGCACTGACATTAATTTTGGAGGCACATTTTCAGTAATACAGGGTTAAGAATATAGCATTGTTTGGTTTATTTTCATTGACTTTCAAAATATTTTGATTAAATTAAACAATGCAAATTCAATGCAATGCAATTCAATATATTATTCTACTAATCATTAAATAAATGCATGCACTTAGGAGGGGTACAAGTGTTTCAGTTATAATAATGTCTGGCCTACACAGCTACACAAAAGATTATACACAAAACAATCTTAAATTATCTTTTGTCATTTAAATCTCTATTTGTTTAAGTGTTCAGTTAGATAAATATTAATACTTTTCAACATATTGCACATTGTGAGGAAGTAACCTCAGGTTTAGCTGCATCAATCATAAATATAAAGTTTATTATAGTCAGTTATTTAATTAGCACCTATTTGCAAATGAGAAATAAACCTATTGGTACAAATAAAATGTAAACACTTCTGAAAATGTTATGTTTTAGGCCCATTATGAATACTTAATGATTTTACAAACTCTTTTCAAAGGGAGTTTTCAAAATGTACATTAAGAGTGGTAAAAGAAAACAGATGTAACCATTCACAGAAATTCCATACAAGAGCCTCATAGAAAATAAAATGTAGAAGAGAATGAATCAAATGCATTGGGAATAGTCTAATTGTTCGTCATATGTTGATCAACAGAGATTCAATTTCAGATGAGGCAATGGGGTCAATTTAAATCTTGCCCATTCAGGTGACCAGTTAAAAATTCATATTAGCCATCATTGTTGCCTGTTTGCAATGACAAATTGCAGAGTCACAAGGGCAAGAATTCAGCTAAATCATGATGCTTTGATAGTATTCCACTATAATTTGAATCAAGGCTGCTGCAACTCTTTGCACTTGACAAATGTCAAGTTAGTTAGTCTTATGACAGGAGAAAGCCTTTTGATAAAATCAGGAACTTTTCTCTAAGCAGCAAGAAACAATTCCCAACCTCAGAGGGAAAGTTGCAAATGCCTTTCTTTATCTTGGGCTCCTCATTTACACGGCCTCCTAAACATGATTAGTCAGAAGCTAATGGTAGGCTAAGGATATTCAACATTATCCTCAGTAGGTTCTCTGTGTCCCGAGAAAATAGATCAGCTGCTGTTATTAACATAATCGCAGCTGACTTCGGGTGTTTGCTGGGCAAAACACTAACTCTCCAAACTAAGTTACAATTCATCTTAACATCTGCCAACGAACTACAGTTTCAAAACAACCTAACAAAAACAACTTCCAAATGGCAGCCACATACATCTCACCAACAATGCCCAATGCTTGAAAATCATAAAGCTGTGAATGCTGGAAATCTCAGACAAATAACAGAAAATGCTGGAAATACTCAGCAGGTCAGATGCATTCATGAGAAGAGAAACAGAGTCAATGTTTCAGGTCAAAGACATATTCGTAAGATCTGACACTGAAATGCCCTAAGCTTGTCATTTTCAATTTACTGGCCTTTCCAGACCAATCTAAAAAATAAATTGCACATGTAAGCCATGAAGATTGCATATGGACTGACCATTCATGTCAGCTGGAAATCACATCTTCAACAAAATCAGAATTCCATCAAATGAATTTGATTTCATGGAATTCTGATTTGGAAATCTCCCTGTCCCTTCTACATTTCTGTGGCAACTGTATAGTGATGGATTTGATTAGCTGTACATTAACTGCATTATACTTTAAAATGTAAGCTTTAGCCTTGCGAAGGACATAAGCTGTTCACATAAAATAAACTGGATATATATTAATACACAGTTCAAAATAGGTTCACTCAATTTACTTTTAATATTTTACTGTAAAAAGTGATTGTTTTCACTTTGTACCTTGCTGCCCTTTTGGTATTAGCTTTCCACTTCAAAAGATGGAATTTCTCAGTGAGGCATGAAATAGCAGAAGGATTATTATAAACCTGCTTATGTACAGCCATCACAAAATATTTTTTAATATAAAAAGCAAGAAGACGCCACAATTCTTTTAAATGTAACGGATGATCTAGATGGGCTGATTAACGTTTATTTGCATCTAACTTTTAATGTTGGATTTATACTTAGAATTATTTCCAAAATAACCACAAGATGGGAGAGACAGGCTGTATTTTGATAGAGTAAACTCAAGTGTTTAATATTCACCTCAGAATATTTAATATATTGAAAAAACTGAAGCACTTTGTCCCTTTATAAAATGCCAAGTTACAGAAAAAGTCAGTTCAAGAAATAAATTAGGTAACTAGTCTGATGTGTGTTTGCAGAAAATTCATATTTACATCGTAAAATTTAAGTTATAAATTGAGAACAAAATTTCCAATTTAAACAATACATTCCCAGACTCTGGTCCAAAACCAGGATTAATCACAAGAAGGATAAAATTCATCATGGAATCTTTCTCAATGTACTTTGTGAACATTAGCAGCCCAAATTTAAAGACAATCAGACAATATACACCAGGGTCATCGTTACAACAGCAGTGCCTCGCACATCAAAACACAAGTCCAATGAGATGGCCAAGGTTTTGGCGGTTGGTGGGCTTGGTTGCTCAAATCCACACCTCACAAAGCTATTTTCTGTTGAAGGACTGCGCAAGATTTGTCATTATTTAATTCGGCAAGGTGGTAAATAGTTGTAAGCGTGTACACTTGTTTCGATATAGATACAGTTCCTGTAGAAAATAGCTTGAAATACAAAATGGAAATTTCTATAGCATTGGAGCTGCCTTTTGATTTGTAGAAACCCTTTAGAAGTTTGCATCTACTAAAGTTGACAAAATTGTTTCCATATTTAACGACTATCCGTAAAGTAGCTATGAAAGCATTCTCCCTGTATGCATGAAGATGGTCTTCCTCCCCTCAGAAGGGAGCTTTCAACTACACACCGGAATGATGCTACAAATTTACTATTAAAACCGAATGTTTGATATCCACTGTGAAGAAGGCAAATAGTTACCCTTGCAGAAGAAATGCATAATTGTTCAGTTAGCCTCCAGTGAACTACAAAACTTAGCGACTGATTAATATAATTTATAATTCCCAAAATAGGGGTAGACAGTTTCAAATATTTCATACGTAACTTCATTATACATATTTTGTCTCGCTGTTTATTTCTGTTCCAAGTTTTAGCAACTCGGAATCCTTCAAACACTGGGATTTTTATTGTTTGGCTTTCATCCCTTTTACACACCAACTTTACAATCCATTTGGATCAAATTGATTTAGTTTTGTATTGTTAGTTGGTCGAGGTACAGTATATGATTCAAGAGTAAATTCTATCTCGGAGTGTGCAAACTTGGTACAAATAACATGGATATTATGGCATAAAAATAATTCTTCACATTGAATTCAAATTCATATCTATTTCAAACTGTTTAATTTTAACCCCCATCCAGACAAGTTTCGAATCAATCTGGAATAGTAATTCAGATCAATTGGTTTACATTAACTGAAATTCAGTAAATTCATACATTTATTACATGTTGTTGGTTTAGATCAAGTTAATTCAGACTGAATGTAAGTTTACATCAGTGTAAATGTGATATAAACAATATATGATCCTGAGAAAAGCACCGTTGTTTCATGACTGGTTTAATCCTCTTTTCCTTTGATCACCTCTCCATGAAGCACCTTCCTCCTTTGGCGAAGCATATGGAAATATAGTTGTGGAAAAACTGAACGGCAAATAAATTTGAAGGAAGAAAATTAGTTAAAAGTTGCACAAAGATGCAAACTATATAAAATGTTCTAAATTTTAATACATTATTTTAATTCCTATATAGAGATAAATGCTTTTATTATGACTGCATCAAGGTCATTCAGGCCACATGCTGTAACTTTGCTAATGTAAATTATGTCCACTCCAAATGATTGATTTCAGATCGGTACAAATTCAAACACATGCCACATGGAGGCCAAAGTGTCCAATTTCATTTATCAAATTCCCTTGATGACATTTCCTGCTGTCCGTGCTCTCAAAATGTGGTGTAAATCTCATTGGGACAGAGAACTAAGTGAAGCTCTATCGCTTTGTATAGATCAACAGTTTTACAGATGGAAGTATAATTGGTTAGATTAAAAGCAATATTCGCAAATAAGTCTACAGGGAGCAACTAAATATTTTTTTACACATGTTTTGAATACTTATTTGTAGGGAATAAATATGATTATAGAATAAAATGGGCATTATGTGCAGACAAAAATGTACATCAGTCAGACTAAATCAATAATCCAAGGTCAATATATTTATCTTCTGACAACAAAAGTGATGGCACACTCAGTCCCATTGGGTTTATACCACATGTGAAAACATGGACAGCAGCGTGCATGAATTGGCAACACCTTGAGTTGTAAGGAATGTATCACTCTCTCCCCAGCTTGAAAATAATCTAAAGGCAGTTAATATTTTGATTTCATGCTTCTTAATTAGCCAGGCTCAGAAATTCTAGTTAATCAGGTTTCAGATTATAACCAAGGATTTATACAATAAAAAATTGCATCCTAACCCCTGTCCCACTTAGGAAACCTGAACGGAAACCTCTGGAGATTTTGCACCCCACCCAAGGTTTCCGTGCGGTTGCCGGAAGTTGTAGGTAGTGGTAGCAGGTAGGGAGACTGACAAAAACCTCTGGGAACCAATCGGAAACCTTGGGTGAGGCGCAAAGTCTCCAGAAGTTTCCTAAGTGGGGCAGGGGCATTACTCTTGCAGCAGGCTCCATAATCAAAATACCATTTGTGATATGAACATTTCCATTCAACATATTGATGTATTGACACAATACAATGTAATTGTATTAATATATTAAAGCAAAATGAAGATTACATTATTTGTAATCTTTGGTGGGGGGGGGGGGGGGGGGAGAGAATCCTTTCTTCTTCCCCCCCACCCTCACATCAGTCTGAAGAAGGGTTTCGGCCTGAAACGTTGCCCATTTCCTTCGCTCTATAGATGCTGCCTCACCCGCTGAGTTTCTACAGCATTTATGTCTACCTTACATTATTTGAAATTAGTTAAAGTTTTATGCTTTTAATAAAGAACTAATTTAAATTGTGTTAAAATCTACTGAAACTAATATTTTTATTTGGTTGCATCCATTGGGCTGATTTAGATGGGTTTTTTTTATCTCTACTATCTTTATAATGTTAAGGAAGGGTCTCTCAATACAAATGACATGGTGTTTAATCAATTGATTTTCACATATGCATCTAATCTGCTCAAAAATAAAAGGAGCAGTATAAAAGTAAACATGTTCATTGAAAACAAAAAGATAACATAATAAATCACAAATGATCAAACAAATGTTTAAAAAATAGTACACTAAAACCACTACTAGGATGACATTTCAGTTGTTCTTTCCTTTAAGTTCTAAAAAGATCACTCAAACATACAAAATACACTTACGTGGTATATACGAAATCATTATGAGGATAAGACAAATATAGTAGTCGAAGGAGACATTGTACTTGTTTGGAAGTCTCAGAGAATATAGGCCAGATTTCTTCACAAAAGGCAAGGCAGCATAAATTGTAAGGAGTTCACCAACAACACCAATCGGATACAAGATGATAAAGAGGTTGTATCTGCAAATAAATGTAAGACTTTATTAAAAACCTTCATTTCCCCTGGTTAAAAATAAATCACTGACGCCTTTGAAAAGGCAAAAATATGACCAATTTGAAGTTAAACACAAGGTGTTATATGTCTTGTTAAATTAAGAGATGCATAGACAAATAATTGCAATCACATTCAGTTATATAGTTCAGAGTATATAAACATATCCACTACATAATTCCACCTTAGAATGTAAATAAATAGGTCATTATAAGATATGTTTATCAAGAAATCTGTATTACACTACACTTGAGAGCAGTCTTGCAAGTCTTGGTCTCTAGTTCAATTACACCTTAGATTTCTGGAAATATATTTTGGGTTACACTGGTTTCAAATTCAAGATTAATTATCAAAGATATTCATCATCACACAGGACAGTCAGATTAGGATTAAAAAAAACCAGGATATTGGCTGTGATTCAAGCAGCAAAATAACAAATGGAGCAAAAATCACAACACTGGGGCAAAAATCTCAAATTTATCCCATGTTTGATCCAAAGCACTAAATTTTCTGATCTCAAGAAACTTAAAAAAAAAGTTAACAAGACATGTTGAGAATGTGATCAAAACGGGTTTGGGACGCTAAACTCCACATTAACAAATTAGCTACTACAATGGAGAGGAATAAACGTTTTTTTGATATATCGTACTTGAGGTTTCTCTGTAAACTCCAACTCCAATTTGCTGTATGAACTGTGAATGCTTTTAATTATTTTAATTGCATCCCCTTTACCCGTTTACCATCCATCTTTGCTGCAGCAGTCTAGATTAAGAAAACCTCACAATATTTCCACCTCATCTGAGACATGGGACTGTTTAACAATACTTTAGAAGAAAATGCAAAGATGATAATGAACTTATATTTGAACATAACACGATAATGTTACTCATCATCAAAAGGCTTGTGTTTAAAATCATATTTCACTTTTTTTTAATGCACAAAGTGAAATAAGTGGATTGTAGATGTTTTGAAAGGCCTGGTCTGCATTAAACTGATAATACTCTGATATGAAGAAATAAGTGCTGATAATATTCTGAAATCTCAAGCAATTTTACTCATCAAGCTGCTACTGAATACTCCACAAAATGCTGCAGTATTTTACAACTCTGCTAATGGCACAACTTCAGAACTATTCTGACAGCTAAAGGTCATAAGATGCTGTGAACCATCAACAACAACAGGAATGTCTACCAGCATGATCTGTAATATCATGGCCCAGCACATCGCTCACTCAATTATCAGGCTTGGCGAAAGGCTTCTTCATTGAAGAATGCTGAAAACCATTCAGGGAGCAGCATTAGGCATAGCTAGAAATAAGATACCAACCTGTAGAAGCTGCAACACAGGACTTCATGCTTGGCAACAGCAACAATAGCGTGTAGTAAACAATACCTCTGAGAATCAATGGATCAAAATGAAGCTCTACAGCTTTACCATCCCTCGTCAAGAATGGCAATGGACGAGTAAACACCTGACTGGAGAAGGCAGTTCCAAGAACAAGAGGATGTTCACATTTATAACAAGAGGAATCGAATATAGGAGCAAAGAGTTCCTTCTGCAGTTGAACAGAGCCCTAGTGAGACCACACCTGGAGTATTGTGTGCAGTTTTGGTCCTCTAATTTGAGGAAGGACATTCTTGCTATTGAGGGAGTGCAGCGTAGGTTTACAAGGATAACTCCCGGTATGGCATATGCTGAGAGAATGGAGCAGCTGGGCTTGTACACTCTGGAGTTTAGAAGGATGAGAGGGAAACATATAAGATTGTTAAGGGTTTGGACACGCTAGAGGCAGGAAACATGTTCTCAATAGAAACATAGAAACATAGAAATTAGGTGCAGGAGTAGGCCATTCGGCCCTTCGAGCCTGCACCGCCATTCAATATGAACATGGCTGATCATCCAACTCAGTATCCCGTACCTGCCTTCTCTCCATACCCCCTGATCCCCTTAGCCACAAGGGCCACATCTAACTCCCTCTTAAATATAGCCAATGAACTGGCCTCAACTACCCTCTGTGGCAGAGAGTTCCAGAGATTCACCACTCTCTGCGTGAAAAAAGTTCTTCTCATCTCGGTTTTAAAGGATTTCCCCTTTATCCTTAAGCTGTGACCCCTTGTCCTGGACTTCCCTAACATTGGGAACAATCTTCCTGCATCTAGCCTGTCCAACCCCTTAAGAATTTTGTAAGTTTCTATAAGATCCCCTCTCAATCTTCTAAATTCTACAGAGTATAAACCAAGTCTATCCAGTCTTTCTTCATAAGACAGTCCTGACACCCCAGGAATCAGTCTGGGGGAGTCCAGAACCCGGGGCCACAGTTTAAGAATAAGGAGTAAGCCATTTTGAACAGAGACGAGGAAACACTTTTTCTCACAGAGAGTGGTGAGTCTGTGGAATTCTCCGCCTCAGAGGACGGTGGAGGCGGGTTCTCTGGATGCTTTCATGAAAGAGCTAGATAGGGCTCTTAAAAATAGCAGTCGGGGGATATGGGGAAAAGGCAGGAACGGGGTACTGATTGGTGATGATCAGCCATGATCACATTGAATGGCGGAGCTGGCTTGAAGAGCCAAATGGCCTACTCCTGCACCTAATGTCTATTGTCTATTGTCTATAACATCCCAAATAATGGCAAGGCCCAGCATACGAGTACTAAAGATAGACTGACACACTCGTGTTCAACAAAAAGTGAAGAATGAATGATCCATCTCAGTTTATAATACTATCATGGCAGCCATGTCATCCGCCAATTCAATGCAACCCAAATGATAAGAAGAAACAGCTGAGAACACAGCAAAGGCAATGAGATCAGCAACATCCCAGTTGCTCACTGAAGACTTGACCAACAGAACTAGCCAAGCCTCCCAGGAAGCTGCTTCAGTCCTGTTACAAAGTTGTTACCCAACAAGGTGGTAAGTTGCTCACGTGTCTACTTTGGAAAAGCAGGACAAATCCAATCACACTAATTACAACCCAATCAATTATTCAACACAAAAATATTGAAAGGTGTCATTGAAAATACTATAAAGCTGTACTCAATAGCCTGCTCACCAATGTCTAGTTCGCGTGTTGCCAAAAATTCTTAGCTTCCCACCTCTGTGTTGTACGACTAAATCAATCACATCTCTTGTCTGTTTATTCTCATAATCTGTTTGCTCTCAATTAAGTTTCCATTACTGAATTCCTCTAAACTTCAGGCTTTCTAATTTTGTTTGCTATATTACAAGTTTCCTCCATTAAACTAACACTATTCCCACACGGCTTTTATTTCTTCACAAGGCATAGTATTCATTGCAATTCATAATACTAGTTATTTAAATTATTAACTAGTTATTTACTTTCTTAATAGTAAGGCAATGACCATCTACCCAAGTTGAACAACTCCTAAAACCTATGCAATTTGATTGTTGATTTTTTTCAGATTTATTAGTGTTTTCACTCAAATGGATGCAAACCAGAGCAGCAACATACTTGGATAATTCCTTTTTAAACACACTTTCTTTGTCTGAAGTATCTGCAGATGATGCAAAAGTGACATTAAGCATCATTGGCTACAGCCATCCATTGAAAGCAAATTCTGATCCTATAATATCAAAGAACTGCAATTGTCCTGTCTCATCCCGAAACACATCTTTTCTACACTTTGCCGTTATATTTTTTAATTTTTGGATTTATACAAAAATACACCATTTCATTCCTTAATTATCACTGTTGCTCACCACAATTTGATATGTAATACATTAATTTGCAAAGGGGTGAGGAGTTATTAACTTGGGTAGATGGTCATAGCATTACCAAATTAGAAAGTAAATAACTAGTTAATAATTTATTGATATATATATATATATATATATATATATATATATATATATATATATATATATATATATATATATATATACATATATATAACAAGAGAATAACGCCGAACAACTTTACCCATTGATGAAAAATAAAAGACTTATTAATGTTTAAAAAATGTTCAGATTCGCTCTCGTGTCAATCACGCCATGAAATCCACGCCTCTTCCGGTGAGAGGGGGAGGGACTATAAAACTCGGAAGTGTGGACTGCCTCAGTCTCTGCAAGATGGGGGAGCGAGAGGTCACGTCTGAGCTGAACACATGTCTACTAAACTGTGAGTGGTTTTACTGACTTGTGAGTGCCCTTAATGTGGTTTGAAAAAGCAAATGTGGTTGTGGTTGGTTGGTTTGAAAAAGCTAAGCAAATATGGTGGTGGTTGGTTTTAAAAAGCTAAGCAAATGTGGTGGTGGTGGGTTTGAAAAAGCTTATAATTAAAAGTCTAAACTTGACCGCTTCCTGTTCGCACAGTATATTGACTTTAGAAAAAATGCTACCACCTATGGCTGTGATTTTTGGCCATCTTACTCAGAGTCCCCCTCTGCTCATCAGGTACAGATGATTTTTCCCATTGATGAAAAATAAAAGAGTTCTTAGAGTTTAAAAAATGTTGAGATTCTCTCTCCAGTCAATCACGGCATGAAGGCCATGCCCCTTCCGGTGGGAGGGAAGAGGGACTATAAAATCCGGAAGTGTGGGCGTGGCTCATTCTCTGCAAGATGGGGAGAGAGAGGTCACGACTCCCTGTCTGAGCTGTGAACCAACTGAACACACTGAATGTCTACTGAACAATGTGTGTTTTTTTTTGTGGTTTTTATGTGGTGTTTTATGTGATTTTGTGGTGGTTTCACCCTGCTTGAAATGGTATGAAACTGCATTTGAGTTTGTTGGCTTTACACCCTGCTTGAAGTGGTAGGAAAACTGCACTTGAAATTGGTGGCCTAGCACCTTGCTTGAAGTTTGCACTTGTTTGGTGGCCTTGCACCCTGCTTGAAGTAGAATTTCAAGGAATAGCCGTGAGTCAACTGCCAGCCCACCAGCCGCGAGTGAGTAAGCTGACAGCACGCCAGGCTTGAGTAACTGAGGGGAGATGCAACAAGATCTGGGTGTCATGGTACACCAGTCATTGAAAGTAGGCATGCAGATGCAGCAGGCAGTGAAATAAGCGAATGGTATGTTAGCATTCATAGCAAAAGGATTTAAGTATAGGAGCAAGGAGGTTCTACTGCAGTTGTACAGGGTCTTGGTGAGACCACACCTGGAGTATTGCGTACAGTTTTGGTCTCCTAATCTGAGGAAAGACATTCTTGCCATAGAGGGAATACAGAGAAGGTTCACCAGACTGATTCCTGGGATGTCAGGACTTTCATATGAAGAAAGACTGGATAGACTCGGCTTGTACTCGCTAGAATTTAGAAGATTGAGGGGGGATCTTATAGAAACTTACAAAATTCTTAAGGAGTTGGACAGGCTAGATGCAGGAAGATTGTTCCCGATGTTGGGGAAGTCCAGAACAAGGGGTCACAGTTTAAGGATAAGGGGGAAATCTTTTAGGACAGAGATGAGAAAAACATTTTCACACAGAGCGTGGTGAATCTCTGGAATTCTCTGCCACAGAAGGTAGTTGAGGCCAGTTCATTGGCTATTCATTGGGATTTAGATGTGGCCCTTGTGGCTAAAGAGATCAGGGGGTATAGAGAGAAGGCGGTACAGGATACCGAGTTGGATGATCAGCCATGATCATATTGAATGGCAGTGCACCTATTTTCTGTTTCGATGTTTCTACTGGCGCATACAGATATCGAACCCGGCGTTCGGAAGCCACGGTCACGTGACTCGGGAGGGGCTGCTGTTTTTGCGCGGTTTTACTTTCGTGCCACAGTTGTTTTGCTGACCATCGTTGTGATCAGACGTGTATGCAGAGACCTGTTTGCTAAGGAGTGAGTTTTCAATAAAGATCGTTCAGATCCGCTAAAATATCACATTTACATAAGTATTCAGACCCTTTACTCAGTAGTTTGCTGAAGCTCCTCAAGTCTTCTTGGGTATCACGCTACAAGCTTGGCAACCTGTATTTGGGTAATTTCTGCCATTCTTCTCTGCAGATCCTCTAAAGCTCTGTCAGGTTGGATGGGGACCGTCGCCGCACAGTTATTTTCAGGTTCCTTCAGAGATGTTCGATCGGGTTCAAGTCCAGTCTCTGGCTGGGCCACTCAAGGACACTCATGAACTTGTCACAAAGCCACTCCTGCGTTATCTTGGCTGTGTGCTTAGGGTCGTTGTCCTGTTGGAAGGTGAACTTCCGCCCCAGTCCGAGCTCCAGAACGCTCTGGAAGAGGTTTTTATCAAGGATTTCTCTGCACTTTGCTCTATTCATCTTGCCCTCGATTCTGACTAGTCTCCCAGTTCCTGCCACTGAAAAACATATGATCGATCAAAAACATACGACTTACGATCGCCTGCCTGGGGCTTCAACATCGGGCTTCAACATTGGGAGAAAAATGGGAGAGAAAATATTTTGCCTTCCATCACAGTGAGGATGAGGTTCACTGTGATGGATTGGTTGTGTGTCTAGTAGGAATAGTTTTTGTTTGTATGACTGTAGAAACAGAGTTTTGTTTGAGCCTCACTGAGGTTCAAATGACAATAAATATTGTATTGTATTGTATTGGGCAGGTGTTGAGCGGTCCCTGATTTCCTCCAGACGTGACTCTTGGCATTCAGGCCAAAGACATAGGAGATTAGTGGGCAAAATTAGGGCACATGGTATTGGGGGTAGAATGCTGACATGGATAGAGAAGTGGTTGGCAGACAGGAAACAAAGAATAGGGATTAACGGGTCCCTTTCAGAAGGGTAGGCAGTGACCAATGGGGTACCACAAGGCTCGGTGCTGGGACCGCAGCTATTTACAATATACATCAATGATTTGGATGAAGGGATTCAAAGTAACATTAGCAAATTTGCAGATGACACAAAACTGGGTGGCAGTGTAAACTGTGAGGAGGATGCTATGAGAATGCTGACTTGGACAGTATGGGGGAGCGGGCAGATGCATGGCAGATAAAGTTTAATGCGAATAAATGTGAGGTTATCCACTTTGGTAGCAAAAACAGGAAGGCAGATTACTATCTAAATGTCGTCAAGTTGGGAAAAGGGGAAGTACAACAGGATCTGGGGGTCCTTGTTCATCAGTCTATGAAAGTAAGTATGCAGGTACAGCAGGCAGTCAAGAAAGCGAATGGCATGTTGGCCTTTATAACAAGAGGAATCGAATATAGGAGCAAAGAGGTCATTCTGCAGTTGTACACAACTGCCCTAGTGAGACCACACCTGGAGTATTGTGTGCAGTTTTGGTCCCCTAATTTAAGGAAGGACATTCTTGCTATTGAAGGAGTGCAGCGCAGATTTACAAGGTTAATTCCCAGGGTGGCGAGACTGTCACATGCTAGAGGCAGAAAACATATTCCCGATGGTGAGGGAGTCCAGAACCAGGGGCCACAGTTTAAGAATAAGGAGTAAACCATTTAGAACGGAGACGAGAAAACTTTTTCTCGCAGAGAGTGGTATATGGAATTCTCTGCCTCAGAGGGCAGTGGAGGCAGGTTCTCAAATGCTTTCAATGCTAGATAGGGCTCTTAAAAATAGCGGAGTCAGGGGATATGGGGAGAAGGCAGGAACGGGGTACTGATCAGCCAAGATCACATTGGCGGTGCTGGCACGAAGGGCCGAATGGTCTACACCTGCACCTATTGTCTATTGTCAAAGAGTTCAATCTTGGTTTCATCATACCAGAAAATCTTGTTTCTCATGGTCTGAGAGTCCTTTAGGTGCCTTTTGGCAAACTCCACGCGGGCTCTCATGTGCATTTTACTGAGGAGTGGCTTCCGTCTGGCCACTCTACTGTAATGGCCTGATTGGTGGAGTGCTGCAAATATAGTTGTCCTTCTGGAAGGTTCTCCCATCTCCACAGAGGAACTCTGGAGCTCTGTCAGAGTGACCATCGGGTTCTTGGTCACCTTTCTGACCAAGGCCCTTCTCCCCCGATTGCTCAGTTTGGCCGGGTGGCCAGCTCTATGAAGAGTCCTGGTGGTTCCAAAGTTCTTCCATTTAAGAATGACAGAGGCCACTGTGCTCTTCGGGACCTGCAATGCTGCAGAAATTGTTTTATACCCTTCCCCAATTCTGTGTCTCGACCCAATCATGATATTTCAGTTATTTATTTTTTATTACTTTGCAAGCATTTCTGACAATCTATTTTTGCTTCTTCATTCTGAGGTATTGTTTATAGATTGATGATAAAATAAATGAATTTAATCCATTTTAAAATGGCTGTAACGTAACAAAATATGAAAAAGACGGAGGGGTCTGAATACTTTCTGAATGCACTGTACATGTGTGTGTACTTGTGAGTATGTGTATATACACACACTGATTTTTTTTTTTCTCTCTCATTTATCATATTGGTTACATATTCTGTTGTGCTGCAACAAGTAAGAATGTTATTGTTCTCTCTGGGATATATGACAATAAAACACTCTTGACTATTATGAATTGCAATACTATGCCTTGTTAAGAAATAAAGGCCCTGTGGGAATCGTGTTAGTTTTGATATAAATAATATTCTTTTTTCATGGCTTTGTATCGACCAGATTTAATTTAAAATTGGTTACTATCTACTCTCCATAAGAATATACGTTGTCTATCATTGATTGCTCAAAATTCACTCCATTGAAGTCTACACTTTGTCTTCTTCCGAATGTGTTTTATATTCATTTACTGTCTAGAGCTATTTCACGTTTTCTATCCACTCAGTCACAGCAGTACAAAAAAGGTAAACAAAACAGAAAGGACAGTTCCTGGAGGGAACATTACAGGTTAAAAAAAGGGAACTGAGAAACACATGTGGATTCCACTCTGTTAATGTAATGTCTACCTGCCCAGCAATGTTTTCCCACTGATACTTCTTCATAGAAGTGCTCTATAAATATACCTCCACCATACAAAATTGTATATTTATTTAATTAATGAATAATAAATCCTCTTAATGAACCATCTTAAAATGAAGATGTTAATTCCCGATTAAATATCGAAGGGATACTAAATATCACATATTAAACAATGCTTCTCCCAGATAAAACATGCAGATGTATTCATTTGCAAAGAAAGTCTCATGTGACAGTAATACTTCAGACTGCCTCAGGGGATCAGAAGAAATGTATGAAGTGCATTCCATGACCAAAACAGATGTCTTTAAAATGACAGCAGCTTAACATGAAACTTGAAGGACTACTATTTCAAGAGCTAATTACCAGAACCATCATGCAGCAAGCTTGCACAAATCCATTTAGTTTCACCCTTTATACGTGCATGTCTATTTCTAATCAAAGGCAAATAACATACATCATAACTGAATAAATTATCGTTTTGGAAAATTAGTGACACTTCATTCAGTGAAATTGAAATGTTACTGTAACATTCATACAGCTTAGATCAATCAGCTACAGCCATTCTGTATACATCCATGCGACTTTGAGGTCTGCAATATTGTCGCTGTGAGAAGTGATTTAAATGCAATAAAACAGGTTTATTTTCTGAATAATGCTATATTAAAGCTTCACTGCATTAAAATACATCACTGTACTACATCAGCAGCCCCGAATTTTTATGTACACCTGTCTCTATAGAAAGGCCAAATGCCCTCACAAATGATCAGTATCTTCTCTCATTCATGGTCTCTGATCACTATTAAACCTCACTCTCATTTGAAAAGGATATGATTTTGGTAAACTCCCAGCTATGATTTGTGTTACTATATCACCGCCCAGATCTTATAGCTGCCTTCTAAAGTTCAAATATGACAAGATTATAAATTTACAATGTGGGTTATTCATTCAAATGATCTATTCTTGACTAAAAGCCAAACTTTAACTACCTAATTTATATTCCTATCTCTAATCCCAATACCGACTCACCATCTCCCATATTTTATCAGCTCTGGGTGCCCGAAAACACTCTATTCCCTAATTTATCCCTTCTATCCTGACTGCTCCCCTCTTTCACGAGCATCCTCCACACAGCTTAACTTTGTGTTGTTTAATGTTGTTTTGAAATCTTTTGCCACAGGCTCCCTTTCATATCAAGTGTCAACCATTAATTATTCCCAAAATCCATCTCTTACTTCGATGTTGGTCCCTGAACAGCATCTTTACAGCAACCTGGCATGATAGTGCAGCAGTAGACTTGCTGCCTTACAATACTAAAGACCCTAGTTCGATTCTGACTACGGGTGCTATATTTACAGTTAGTACGTTCATCCCGTGACCGTGCGGGTTTTCCCCCAGGTGCTCGGGTTTCCTCACATACTCCAAAGACGTACAAGCATGGAGGTTAATTAGCTTCAGTAAAGATTGTAAATTGTCCCTAGTGTGTGGGATAGTGCTAGTGCATGGGAATTACATTTCGGCTAAACAAACAAACTGGAGAACGTCCCATCTTTCCTAATGGAAAATGCCCTTGTTTTTCCCATTTCTCCAAATCCCATGGTACCGACTCAGATAACTTTATTTTACACCCTTCCTCTTATGCTTTGAAAGTTCCCTCGACAAAATAGAAATTACTTGCATCCCTTGTTTGAAAAAAGTACTAAATGGAATTGATTTTGAGATGTTTGAATCCAAGATTTTCTAAATACGGGGCTTTTTTTTTCAGACAACAGCAGTTTTTAAATGTATAATGTTTAATTTCAGAAAAAACCCAACAAAAGGGTAGCTTCTTTGCAAGGTGAAAGGTGAATGCATCTAAGGCTCCTGAAATGCTTCTCTGCCAACACCAGTACTGGCTTTGGTTAATAGCTGATTACTGATTAGTCAATAACTTCTTTATCATTGTGATGGAATTACCAACAGATCAAAACCAAATCAAATTCATTTCCTCTAATTTTCCAATTTTTCCATTAGGACTCCCATATTTCTTCTGTAGAATAATCTCTAATAACACAAAAACGTACAACCTTCCCCTCCCTCTCTCCCCATTCCACGTAATTAATGCCACAAAAGCACTGTTCCTGCTCTCAATATGCATGCTCATTTATACATCTCATGCAACGGTCCCAGATACAAAATCGATTGATTTCTCATCCCATTCACCCAGCTATAAACATTCTTTCCATACAAGGAACTGTTAACATGCGTTTTGCACAGCTCAATGCTATAAAGAATTAATGTTAGTTGATTCATCTCCAAACATCTTCATTTTGAATCTCTTGATCTTACTTCTTTACTTTTCTGCATTTTCTGTCTGCAGTACATAGAACATAACACAAGAACAGGCCCTTTGGCCCACAATATCTGGGCCAAACTTAATGCCAAATCAAAACTAATTCCTTCTGCCTGCAAGTGATTCATATCTTTCTATTCGTTAGATTTCGTTAGAGTTAGATAGAGCTCTAGGAGCTAGTGGAGTCAAGGGATATGGGGAGAAGGCTGGCACGGGTTATTGATAGGGGACGATCAGCCATGATCACAATGAATGGCGGTGCTGGCTCGAAGGGCCAAATGGCCTCCTCCTGCACCTATTTTCTATGTTTCTATTCCCTGCATATTGCAACATTCCTGGTAAACCTCTTTTGCACCCTCTCAATAGCCTCCACATCTTTCCTGTCATGGGGTGACCAGAACTTCACACAATATTCCAAATTATAGTTCCAAACTAACCAATGTTCCAAACTAACCAAAGTCTATAAAGCTGTAACTAGGTGCCCTGACTGATGAAGGCAGGCATACCATACGCTTTCATCACTACTATTGGTAAACTTGTATTGCTACTTTCAGAGAGCCATAGGCTTTGACCCCAAGATCCCTCTGTACATCAATTCTATTAAGGGTCTTTCCATCATCTGTATGCTTTCCCCCTACATTCGACATCCCAACAATCAGCACCCCATATGTGGTTGGATCAAACTCTATCTGCCATTTCTTCACCCAATTTTGTGACTCAACTAAATCCTTTGGTAGCCTTCCTCACTGTCCCCAACTCCAATATATTTGTGTAATCTGCAAGTTTACCAACCAACCCATCTACATTTTTGGCAGAGGTCCCAATACATATCCCTGTGGAATACCACTGGTCAGAAAACCTCAGCAGAATGACACCCTTCCACTATTATTGGTCAGCCAGTTCTGAATACAAACTACCTAGTCAGTGTAGATCCCATGCATCTTAATTTTCTGTATCAGTTGACCATGAGCAATCTTGTTAAATACCTTAAAGTCTATGAAAGCAACATCCACTCACATCCTCAGAAAACTCAATCAAGGTAGTAAGACCAGGGCTGTCACTTAACTTTTTTCTCCTGTTGCCAGCTGGGCAACCTAGGCAGCTTTTTAGGTTGCCAAATGACAGTTTAGGTGGTCATTTAAGACGGCTTGCATGACGCGTGCGATAATGTGCTCGGACGAAGTCCGTAGTTACCAGTCGGAATTATGCTCAATGAAGCATTCAAATATTATTTCTACTTCAAGTAAAGTCCCAAACTAAACATATTCACCAATCAAGACATGATATATACCACAATGACATGCAGCAAAATTATAAGGCAGTATCTCAACTCTTTTTACACATTGCAATTAATGCAATTTCTATTAGTTCTTTCTACTTCCAAACAAAAATGTGGTTGGATTATTCAGCGTATGATCAACCTGTGTCAATAAATCCTGGACCATGGTAACATATATGCTTAACCATGCATACTACAGATTGCTGCAAGCATGTTTTCTGTGAAGGACCGAAAATTACCATGACATGGCCATAACATGGGTCGTTATTGCTATTGTTACAGAAACATTCTCGCTTCCCACATAATTTATCCACAACAAAATATACAGGTTGCAAGGCATTTTATGATAATAGCTGTTAAAACTGACTCTACCCATCTGACAGGTTAAACATTACACTAACTGACAAGAGATGGCCAAAGGACCTAACTGCAGCAAATGTTCTTTTGGTAATATGTTTAAGGTGTCAAAATGCCAAATTATCGGACATTCAGATTAGATGTACGTGTTGTGAACAGCAATGAAGATACCCAGTTTGTACGCACTAGATTTAAAAAAAATTATTGATAAACGCTGTTTCCATCATTCCCACTTCAGAATTAACGGTAGAGTTTCAACTGAAATATCTCCTGACCAAATTTGTGATGTACAAGACCGACTGTAGAAGTAAAACCTGGATAAATCCAACGTATATAGTTGCGAATGGTGCTCATTAAATAACTACAGTACTGATACTCCATAGTAAGAGCATTGATTTGCCGTTAAAATGAATTCTGTAATAACGTGTCAATGGTAGCAGTGACAATCGAACACTGCGGTTTTAATGTTTCACGTGTTCACAATTTAATTAATCCATCTTCATTGACTAAAACAAATAATACCATTGGGAATTAAAACACATATGATTGCATTCCGTTATCAAACAGTCAATGTTCGCTCTGAAGACATTTCCAGCACAATGGGCTCAGGGAGCGGGTGGGGGGGAGGTTGAGAAGGCAATCGGTGCTGAATGGATGGATTGAGGCAGGTGAATTAGTATATGTTCATTGGAGCATGTAAAATTGTGAAGGGAGAGCACGGGGAATGTCAGTGGTGTTGAATGGGGGGGGGGGATCAGTACGGGATGAATGGAGGGGGGGGGGTGAGGGCAGCGCAGGATGAATGGGGAGGATCAGTACGGGATGAATGGGGGTAGACAAAAGTGCTGGAGAAACTCAGCGGGTGAGGATGAGGCAGCATCTATGGAGCGAAGGAAATAGGCAACGTTTCGGGGGGGGGGGGGGTGGCGAGACCCTTCGTCAGAGACTGTTCCCCCCATTCTTCTTGAATGGGGGGGGTAAGTACAGGAAGGATGGGGGGGGGGTCAGCGCAGGATGAATGGGGGGTTCAGTACAGGATGAATGGGGGTGTCAGTACAGTGTGTATCGGAGGGTCTATGCAGGATGAATGAGGGGGGGTTCAGTACAGGATGGATGAGGGGATCAGTAAAGGATGGATGAGGGGGATCAGTACAGGTGAATGGGTAGATCACTACAGGATGGATGAGGGGATTGGTGCAGGATAAATTGGGGGACTAGTGTAGGAATTGGAGTGGGGGGGGGGGGGTGGCAGGAGAAATATATGCAAGGTGGATAGGGTGATCAGCGCAGGATGAATAGATGGTTGGGGAGGGGGTTGGATTGATAGGGAGGGGAGCACATGGCATGTCAGTGAGGACTGAATAGAGGCGGCAATGGGGATCAGTGCGGAATGGCGAGGAGGGGGTCTCAGGATAAGGGGGGTGGGTGGAGGGGGTCATACAAGCGAGAGAGCGAGAGAGAGGGGAAGGGGCAGAGGAGGTGGGGAGGAAGGAAGGTCCTCGGACAACATCGCCCCGAAGCTCCTCGGACAACATCGCCCCGCTGCCTTGGCCGTCCCTGTCCACCGCCAAGTGCTGCCGCCAGAAAGTGGGTGGGTGGGGTGACCGATGTCGCAGCGGCCTCTGCAGTCTGTCTGTCTTTTTTTAATTTTAATTTTTAATTTTTTTGTCCCGTTGATGGTATAGTTTGTAGTGGGTTTTTAAATGTGTATGTGTGGGGAGCGGGAGGTGGGTGGGGGGAAACTTTTAAATCTCTTCCCTGCACAGGGACCTGACCTTTTCCCTGTTGGGTCTCCGTTGTCGTTGGGGCCTAGCACCGTGGAGCGGCCTCCAACCGGAACAACCTGAGGGCTCAAGTCACGGAGCCGGCGGAGCTGTGGATCTATATAACCATATAACAATTACAGCACGGAAACAGGCCATCTCGACCCTTCTAGTCCGTGCCGAACACATAATCTCCCCTAGTCCCATATACCTGCGCTCAGACCATAACCCTCCATTCCCTTCCCGTCCATAGAACTATCCAATTTATTTTTAAATGATAAAAATGAACCTGCCTCCACCACCTTCACTGGAAGCTCATTCCACACAGCCACAACTCTCTGAGTAAAGAGTAAAGAGCTCAACCATCGTAGAGCTGGCCGGTTCGGAGCGTGGAGAGTTCTGAGCGTGGAGAGCTGCTGTGGCGCGCGGCTGCGACCCGACTCCAGTGGATGGTGACACCGGGAGCTCGCGGGTCCCCGGTGGGAGACCACTTTGCGGGGCACCGGCAACGGTGACTTCTCCCGCCCAAATTGCGGGGTTGAAAGTGACCTGGAGTGGGGCCTTACATCGCCTGGCGTGGCTTTAAATGGCCACGGACTTGCTAGCGCCCGCCGGGGGCTCCAACATCAAAACCCGGAGCAGGGCCTTACATCGCCCGGCGCGGTTTTAAGTGGCCGCGGGACTTGCCAGCACCCGCCGGGGGCTTTGACTTTGACATCGGAAGAAGAATGGAGAGCAGGGAGAGACAAGACTTTGCCTTTCATCACAGTGAGGAGGAGATTCACTGTGATGGATGTTTGTGTAAATTGTGTTGGTGTGTGTCTTGGTTCTTTTCTTGTATGACTGCAGAAACCAAATTTCGTTTGAACCCAATGTGAGGTTCAAATGACAAATAAATGGTATTGATTGTATTGTATTGTATTGTATGGTGATCTTCTGTTCTATTCGCACGAGGCTGATGGGCTCGAATGAGTAGAGACAAGGATCGGACCCGCGGTATTTGACTAGGTATTGTATTGGTGTTGTACAATAAAGAGAGTTGGATTTCCAGTGTTCGTATTCGGTGTTTGACTGAACCAGCCTAGGGGGGTAAGGTTAGGACCGGAATTACAGCATCTCCATCGGCTCCGCGGCCTAACATCATGGACTTGGTGGCCTCTTGCTGGGACTTCTAGAGCCTGCGGGAGTTTAACATCTTGGAGAGGGCGATCCCTTTGCTCCAACTTGCGAGAGCTGCGGACTTTAACTTCGTGGAGCACGCAATCTCTGGTGAGAGACCGATTTCGGGAACTCCAAGCCGAGTTCGACCGCCCCGTTGTGAGAGCTTGGACCGCTGCGACGAGGAAGCTCAATTGCCGGTTGCGGATGGTTCGACTCCCCTGACCGCGGGAGAAGGAAAGAAGATAAGAATTTATTGCCTTCCATCACAGTGAGGAACGTGGAGGAGCCGCTATGGTGGATGTGTATGTCAACTTTTATGTAGTTGTGTGTCTGCCTGCTTTTTATTATGACTGTATGGCAAACCAAATTCCTCGTATGTTGTAAAACATACTTGGCTAACAAATTACAATTATGATTATGATTAACTGCTAAGTAATTTCCATTGCACATTTAGCTTATTTGGAAAGAATTAATACATTTTTTGTTTTCACTTCCTAAATGTTAACACCCTCAATGGTGTTAAACGTTTAACAGAAAAAAGCGATTTAATTTAATTATAGCCTTCAACTATGGAAGGATCATCTTTGTAATTGAGTAGATATTTAAACTGTTCCAATGTATTGTCTGTAATGAATGTCGACTAAATAAGCACTCAACTGAATTAAGCTTATCCATAGAATTCATCCAAAATTGGACCCAAGAGAGTATAATGCATAACTTTCCTTGGAAGGCTACAGTCTGCCACCTATTCCGCAAGATCATGACTGATCCAACTTTCACTGATAAACTGCACTTAACCATTCAACCACACTTTCCCCATTCATTCTACATCCCTAGATTACTTTGTAGTTTCATTATCTGCCAACTTCTGCTTGAATTTAGTCAATGGATCAGATGCCACAGCTCTCCGTGATGCAAAACTTCAATGATTCATGACGTTCAGAAAATAAATTCCTCCTGAGCTCAATGTGAAATGGGGACACTTGAAGCTTAACTGTGCTTCTTAGTTCCAGAAATCTCCAAGTGAACCATCCCCTTCTACATTCACTCTGTCACTACCATCAGAATGTTATACATTTCTAGGTCATCTCTCATTTTAATATACCTCATTAAGTTCAAGCACAACTAGTTCAATCTTTTTTCATGCAACCTTCCCCTTTATTTCAGGAAGCAAACCAGCGAACCTTCCCTGCATAATAGAGACATAAGTGCATTAATCCATAGAAACATAGAAATTAGGTGCAGGAGTAGGACATTCAACCCTTGGAGCCAGCATCGCCATTCAATATGATCATTGCTGATCGTCCAAATTCAATACCATGGGGTAGACTGAGACCAACTGCCCTCAACCCCCCCCCCCCCCCCCCAAATCTTTGCACATCCCTAATCCTTTCCACTCGTCACTTTAATTTCATGTTTCATGTATTCTGTGTATTTTATGACTGTTGGCAGATCAATTCCGCTCCTGGAATAAATAATGTTCCATCGTATCGTGTCGTGTCGTGTGGTCCCACCAACATTCTCTTGTACTTACAATTCCCCATTAACTGCTATGCACTGCATTCAACAGTTCCAACATTTTTGCTGGGTTTTTCTTCTTCTTCTCTGTTGGCAGTTAGTAATTGTTAAATGAACAAAATTTGCCTCCACTCTATCACATTCTCAAACCCTGTGCAACTTAGAATACACTTGTTTTCTCATTTTTACGAGTCCTCATGAAGAGCCATTGACAAGAAATATCGATTCTGTTTTCCTTTCCACAGATGTCTCAGCATCTCATAGAAACATAAACATAGAAACATAGAAAATAGCTGCAGGAGTAGGCCTTTCGGCCCTTCGAGCCAGCACCACCATTCAATATGATCATGGCTGATCGTCCAAAATCAGTACCCTGTTCCTGCTTTCTCTCCATATCCTTGATTCCATTAGCCCCAAGTGCTACAGGTATATCTAACTCTCTTTTGAATACATCCAGTGAATTGGCCTCCACTACCTTCTGTGGCAGAGAATTCCACAGATTCACAACTCTCTGGGTGAAAAAGTTCAGTCCTAAATGGCTTACCCCTATTCTTAAACTGTGACCCCTGGTTCTGGACTCCCCAACATCAGGAACATTTTTCCTGCATCTAGCCTGTACAATCCCTTAAGAATTTAATATGTTTCTATAAGGCCCCCCCTCATCCGTATTTCCAGTGAATATAAGCCCAGTCATCCATTCTTTTATCATATGTCAGTCCCACCATCCCGGGAATTAACCTGGTGAACCTACGCTGCCTAGAATGTCCTTCCTCAAATTAGGAGACCACAACTGCACACAATACTCTAGGTGCGATCTCACCAGGGCCCTGTGCAACTGCAGTAGGACCTCCTTGCTCCGACACTCAAATTCTCTTGATATGAAGCCCAGCATGCCATTTGCTTTCTTCACTGCCTGCTGTACCTGCATGCTTATTTTCAGTGACTGACGTACAAGGACACCCAGGTCTCGTTGCACCTCCACTTTTCTTAATCCAACACCATTGAGATAATAATCTGCCTGCTTGTTCTTGCCACCAACATGGATAACCTCACATTTATCCACATTATACTGCATCTGTCATGCATCTGCCCACTCATCCAACCTATTCAAGTCACCCTGCTGCCTCATAGCATCCTCCTCGCAGATCACAATGCCACCCAGCTTTGTGCCATCCGCAAAATTGGGAGATTTTACAGTTAATTCTTTTGTCCAAATCATTAAAATATATTGTAAATAACAGGGGTCCCAGCACTGAGCATTGCAGTACCCCACGAGTCACTGCAAATGGTTGTTTGGGGGGTTTGGGTTGAAGTAAAAGCACTGCAAATGGTTGGTGGTCTAAACTTGACAACTTCCTGTTTGCACCGTATATTGATTTTAGGTACTTTACCACTTACGGCTGCGATTTTTGGCCATCTTACTCACTCTCCCCACTCATCAGGTGCAGAGGATTGAAATATAAAAATGTTATTAGTGTTTAAAAAATGTTGAGAATCTCTCTCCTGTCAATCATGCCATGAAGGCCACACCTTTTCCGGTGGGAGAGGGGAGGGATTATAAAACCCGGAAGTGTGGATGTGGCTCAGTCTCTGCATGATGGGGGAGGGAGAGGTCACGACTCTGTCTGAGCTGTGAATCAACTGAACACACTGAATGTCTACTGAACTGTGAGTGTGGTGTTTTGTGTGGTTTTATTGTGGTTTCACCCTGCTTGAAATGGTATGAAACTGTATTTGAATGTGGTGGCCTTGCACCCTGCATGAAATGGTATGAAACTTCACTTGAATTTAGTGGCCTTGCACCCTGCTTGAAATGGTAGGAAAATGGATTTGAATTTGGTGGTCTTGCACCCTGCTTGAAATGGAATTTCAAGGAATAGCCGTGGGTCAACTGCCAGCCCACCAGCCGTGTGAGCTGCCAGCACATCAGGCTTGAGGGACTGAACAGCCACCCCAAGAATCCATTTGGCCCACAATGTCCATACTAGCCCTCTGGAGACCAGTCCCTTCAGCCCACAACACACATACCAGCACTCCAGAAAGCCCCCCCCCCCCTCCACTGGCCACCAATATTGGAATAGGTGGAGAGGTGGAATATTGCGTTGGGGGATCAGCCCACCCGTGTGACTGGGACCCAACGGGTCCCCACTTATGTAGTAATAATATGTTATATATAAGAGCTGAATTAGGCCATTTGAGCATACCATCGTCTACTCTGCCATTCAATCATGGCTGATCTATCGTTCCTTTCAATACCAGTATCCCAACTAAGCCCCAAATTTTGGAATTTGGAATCCACTCCTCTCTGCTTTATTCCCACAACAAACCAAAATAACACCCAATGGTAATCCTCCACAAGACTCGATCAATCTACACCCCTTAAAAATACCCAATGACTTCACTCCACAGATTTGTGTACCATCCTCTGATTGTGATATTCAAAGCAGGCTTTGGAGCCAATGTAGAGATGGTTGATGGTCATAAGTCTAGACTCTTGGCCCACTTACTGGAAACAACCTATCCACATTCACTCTTACAACACCTAACACCTTATCCAGGCATCAATCTCACTAAAAATCGACAAGTTTCAATGCCCCTCCTTCCTCTGAGACTATATCTCCAGCTAGTATTCATCCCAAGGCCTGCCATCAAAATTCTCATCATATCAGCCCAATGCCATCAACCCATCATCAATCAACCCAGTTTGTCCTGGACCAGCTATGTGAAGCAATGGCAAAGAAGTATACACACACACACACACACACACACATCTACTGCCTTAGAAGATCTAGGAAGTTTGGCATGTCCCCAACAACCCTCATTATCTTGTACAGATGTGCTGAAGAAAGCATTTTTAATCGTGATGTAGCACAGCCTGTGTTGGGAACAGCGCCAACCAAGATCACAAGAAATTGCAGAGAGATGTGGACGTAGCCCAGACCATCTTGCAAACCAATCTCCCTTCCTTGGATCTATCTACTGTTCATGTTGGCTTGGCAAGGCCAACAGCATAATCAAGGACCAGTCTCACCCTGATTACTCCCTCTTCTCCCCTCTCTCATCAGACAAGAGGTACAGAATTTTGAAAACTCATGCCTCCAGATTCAAGGATAGTTTCATCCCAGCTGTTATCAGACAACTGAACCATCCTCTCACCACCTAGAGTGCAGTCCTGACCTCATTTCTACCTCATTGGAGACCTTTGAACAATCTTTAATCTGACGCACTAAATGAAATACCCTTTATCCTGTGGATGGCTTGATTGTAATCATGTAGAGTCTTTTCTTTGACTGGATAGCTCACATCAAATATCTAGAGGAGTCAAGGGATATGGGGAGAAAGCAGGAATGGGGTACTGATTGTGGATGATCACAGTGAATGGTGGTGCTGGCTCGAAGGGCTGAATGGCCTACTCCTGCACATATTGTCTATTATCTTTTGACTGTACCTCAGTACATGTGACAATAGTAAATTAAGCTAAATCTTGTTATGAACAATTCAATAAAATTGAAAAGAAGAATTTTAACTATATTATTTTACCTTCAGTAGTACTTATAGCGTCATTCATTCAAGGGCAGGAGAATAAAGATGAATGTTAATTCGCAGATCAATAGAATTGGTTAAAAATAATCTTTACAACATTCCTTTTTGCTGTTGTCATCTTGCAACATTCCTGTTCGCCCTAATAAAATCTAAAACTTAGACTGGTTTATATTTCCAATTCCAAGGAATGCTCTTCCCTTGCAATTCATAATCCAGGCATACATTGCACAAAACAAAGAACAAGCCAACATTCATTATTACCAATGGATGCAGAGTAAGACAGTTGTTAAACAATTCTATAATATTTAACTGATGTTACTTAAACATCTGGAATACTACAGTGCCTAGAAATAATAAATATGGGCATTACTGCCATAAATGTCATGGTTTTTAAGTCATATATTCACACAGATTGGATGATCAAAGGTTCATTTATTGTCACATATTGTCAATTGGTGTAGTGAAATTCAAGTTGCCATTGCAGCACACTTGAATACAAAACAACATTAAGGAGAATTTTACATAAAACAAAAAAACATCCTCCCCACAATGTTTCCCACTGTGAGGGAAGGCACAAAGTCCAGTCCTCATCCCCTTGTCCACCCATAGTCGGGCCTATTGAGGCCTCTGCAGTCGCCTCTACGACGGCCCGATGTTTCAGGCCCTTCTCGCCGGGAGGTGGTGTTCCGGCGTCGGGAGAACCCTCTCAGCGGCTTGGGATGCCTGGAACGGCCGCTTCCTTGCCGGAGACCGCGGCTTCCGAAGCCGACAGGTCGCACTGGACGGAGCTCCACTACTAGCGATCCTGGCGAGAGATCCCAAGCTCCTGATGTTAAAGTCAGCGCCGCCGCCTGCGGCTAGTCGCTCCACAGTCCCGCAGCTCCGCAATGTTCAATCGGCGGACTCAGCTCACCGGAGCTCCAGCGCGGCGACCCGGGCAAGGCATCGCCCGCTCCGTGACAGCGCTCCAGCGCTGCGCCACTGCCAAAGCCGAGGTTCTGGCCGGTCCCTGCAGGAAAAGCCGCTCCAGGCCCCGATGGTAGGCCGCGAGGACGGGTCGAAGTTGCTGCTTGGAAGAAAGCTGCCTCTCCGAACAGGTAGGGACTGAGAAATACAGTCCCCCCCCCCCCCCCAACCCCCCACACGTAAAAAGAATACACCTCCAAAAACACTTTTTAAAGTACTAAAAATTAAAAAAAGAAATGAAAGGACGGACAGCTGCAGGCAAGGCAGCCAAACCCAACTGGACGGCGACTCCAAATTGACAAATTATTTCAGCAAAGGGAAATCCAAAAGATTCACAGTAATACGTTAGGGATATCACAGCTGTGTAGATATCTCACGTCGAAGTCGCTCAATTTATAATGAAGCAACCTTACCAAAAAGCAATTTCAGTAAGTATCTCTTGATGAAATGTCAAAGACAATCTAATGCTCCATATGAAAGTAAACAGGTGCAGGTTAAGCAATTTCATCTCAACTCACGATTCTCACAGCAAGTAGCTATTTCCATTTCACTCCAGCTAAAGCTCCATTAGTAACTGCAGCAGCCAGCATAAAGCATGCAAACCTTTACTTCACACACATCACAAAGCAATACATAGGTCATCACTTTCTCCCACCTGGCCCATTTAATGAAGTAAGGCAAATGGTTGAGCAGATTGAATGTGTAATAAGAATATCGGGTAATCTCTGTCAATGCCCAAGTGACCAGGAAAAGAACGACACTCTCTTCATTCTGTATCTGCAGATTTTTACATGAAAAAAATACATATTCAGCTAGAAAGCATGTAAATGATAAAGAGTTTAGATCTAGATTCAGAATTGCATCATTTAAAGAAATATGTATACAAATGTAAAACCACCTGTCACAAAAGATCACAAAATTTAGCACAATGTACTGCATGTGCTGATGTCGTAACATTTCACTCCATGCGTTCCAAATAAAAAATCTCCATATTTAGATTTATATACGTCAAACAATAAGATTTTAGTTCAGAAAATAGTGGAATCACTCAACGGGTCTGGCGGTATCTGTGAAAAGAGAAACAGACTTAACGTTTCAGGTTGAAGGCCCTTTATCAGAACTAGGAAAGAGAAAAATCTAAGTTAGTTTAAAGCTGCAGAGAAAGTGAAAGAAGGGATATTGAGGATAAAAGGAATATTTGGTATTGGGCAAGGCTAGAGTTGTCACAGGCTCAAATTGTAGTCGATATATTAATGGCGGCTGAGTGTGATGATATAGGAATGTAAAAATGGTGAAAATGTACAGCTGGTGGTCCTTTTCCATTTGGACAAGCTGTGCTAATGGCGAGGATGACTTCCTGCAGTTTGAATACAGGCAGATAACACGAGCTAATTGAAGTTGTAGAATTGGACATGGCGCCTAGAAGGATACAATGTGCCTGGGTGTGTATGATTTATTGTTGCTCCTCACCTCCTTTTAGGCCTTGGTATAACAGTGCCGGTGGCCATAGACAGATAGTTCATAGTGGGATTCTCCATCGCATTCCCACTGACAATTGCATTTATTAACTGCAGCATCCTAATATCAGTATGACACAAAACTTGGAAGTATAGTACACTAAAAAACGACCGAAATTGGCATTATGGTGCTTTAAAAAAAAAAAGCACACAAGTTCCTAGCCTTTGCAAGTGCAAGAACTGAGGCAAGGAAGTCATAATACACATTTTGGAATGACGTTCAGATTATTGTGTACTATACCACATTCTCCATTTTAGGAAATAAGATGGCTTAAGAGATGGTGGAGAATCTAGATGGATTTCACTGGCATGGTCTTGACGGGCTGCATGCTCTCCTCTGATCCTATGACTCATGATTTTGTGAACTACAACTGGAGTGTTTGAAGCCAATATCAGGATTCAAGTTCTCTATCTCCCAAGAGAAGTAGGTTATACCACCAGCAGCAGGACTAGGGAAGAGTAGATTTGTCTTTAAGGGAACGAGCATTATTTATCTGACAACTAGTTCCTTTGATTCCTCGTAGAAGCAAAACAAATAACAGGGACAAGACAAACAGGTAATTCAATTCAATTCAATTCAATTTATTTGTCATTTGGACCCCTTGAGGTCCAAACAAAATGACGTTTCTGCAGCCATACATTACAGACACATAGACCCAAGACGCAACATAATTTACATAAACATCCATCACATCCCTGTGATGGAAGGCCAAAAAACTTATCTCTCCACTGCACTCCCCCCCCCCGATGTCAGAGTCAAAGTCAAAGCCCCCGGCTGGCGATGGCGATTGTCCCGCGGCCATTAAAGCCACGCCGGGTGATGCAAGGTCGCACACCGGGTTCTTGATGTTAGAGCCCCCGGCGTGCGCTCGCAGAGTCCCGCGGCCATTCCAAGCCGTGCGGGGCGGTGATGTCAAGCCCCGCTCCAGGAGCTCTTCAACCCCGCAACTCGGGCGGGAGAAGTCGCCGTTGCGGGAGCCCTGAAAAGCGGTCTCCCTCCAGGGACCCGCGGGCTCCCGGTGCCGCCGTCCGCCAGACCCACAGTTGCAGCCTCCGAATCTCCGGAGGTCGGGCCGCAGCAGCGCTCTACCACCGCTCCACCCGCTCTTGACCAGGTCGACTCGGCCAGCTCCGCGACGGTGAGGTGAGTCGTCGGCACCAGAGCCCCCGGTCTTCCTGTTGGAGGCCGCTCCTCGTTGCAGCCCCAACCACAACGGAGACCCGACAAAGAAAAGGTCGGGTCTCCCGTGCAGGGAGAGATTTAAAAGTTACCCCCTCCCTCCCACCCCACCCCCCCACACACACACCTCAACAAAAAATAACAAAAACTACATAAAAACATAGACAAAAAATAATAAAAACGCAGACGGGCTGCAGAGGCCGCTGCTGACGAGAGTCGCGCCGCCTACCGTACTCTGTACTCAAGGTAAACTTACCGGTCTTATGCTGTGAACAACAAACCACACCATGAAAATTCTGGACAGGACTTGGACCCCAGTAACAAGCACCGAAGTACGCACTATACCTAAAACAAAATGAAAAGTTACTAAGCTATTAATAAAGACAAAATTCCACATTTAAAGCTGTATCAATTCTACAAACTTACCTATTCCACAGTGCACAATCTGGGGAGTAGTAAAAGAAAGAAAAAGTGAGCTTATTACAAACAGGTAAAATTTGTACTGCATATAGAGAGCAAGGAAAAAAAAATGTTACCTCTAGCAATGCAAATGTCTGGAAGAACTTGAGTGTCTTTTGTATATTCCTGTACAATCCCTTGTGTGTTCTTTTTTGGTAAGAATACCGGATCATGGCCACAGCTAGTACCAGCCACCTTGAGAGAGAAAAACATCAACAAAATATATAAAACGCATGTTGCAAATTGAACTACTTTTTTTAGATTTTACAAATGAATAACTAACAGCAGAAGGACAAATCTATTCTGAGGAAGCAAGTCATAGGATGAGGAATAAGCCACAACATTAAAACAGAAATCATCAAACTGTACAACAGGTTGGAGACCATATTCATAATTAGGAGTGATATCAGGAAGTAATGATTCACAGTAATAGCAACAGAAAACCTATTAAAGGTAGGTCAATTGTTAGCCTAACCTCTTATTAGTGCAATTCACCAAGAAAAAAACAGATTAGGGTGATATTTAAATTAGCACTGTTCATGTCGGTGTTACACAATACATTTTAATACGAAAATTGTATCCTTTTATAGGCACCATTATCTAAATACGACTTATTATTAGACAATGGCGACAATGGACATCAATGGTACAGCTTAAATTGAACACATGTTGAAAGACAGCATACAAAGTCATAGGTTTTGAAATCTATTATGCTATTTTCAATGAGTCACACAAATCCATTTGTGAAACTCATGGGACATTGGTGGTGCTGGGCTGGAAGATTTTCTGGCCTTTCCTACATTTTTATTTGTTGAGACTCCAAAACGCTTCCAATTACTTTTGTTTTAAAAAGCGACGTTCACAGTAACATCCCAGTGACACGGGCATGTTTAAAAGGGAGGACAGCCAACAGAACTGGTTAAAATCCAGTGCAGGAACAAAGGGCCAAGTGGGAAGGATTAAAGGAAAGAGGGACCTGGCTTGTGAAGTGGGACCATTGGAACCAGAAGCCCAGTGCCTGAAAATGGGAATCCAGCCAATAGAAAAAGGCAAAGGAACCCTGACCTGAACCAGATGCTGAAAGATTGTTATGGGTTTGGTCACGCTAGATGCAGGAAACATTTTCCTGATGTCTGGGGAGTCCAGAACTAGGGACCACAGTTTAAGAATAAGAATTAGAATGGAGATGAGGAAATGCTTTTTCTTACAGAAGAGTGATGAGTCTGTGGAATTCTCTGCCTCAGAAGGCAGTGGAGGCAGGTTCTCTGGATGCTTTCAAGAGAGAGCTAGATAGGGCTCTTAAAAATAGCAGAGTCAGGGGATTATTTATCATGATATATATCAATATCATAAACGATATTTGTAATGTGTCCAATGCCTTGAGGCTGGTTTTGTTTGCAGATGATACAAATATTTTTTGTTCTGGGGAGAATTTAAAACAGCTATTGGATAAAATAATAAAAGAAATGGGTAAATTGAAAATATGGTTTGATAGGAATAAAATTTCATTAAATTTGAGTAAAACTAAAATAATGTTATTTGGTAATTGCAGAATAAATAAACTAGTAAGTATAAAGATAAATGGGGTGGAAGTTGAACGAGTGCATGAAAATAAATTTCTTGGGGTTATAATTGACGATAAAATAAGCTGGAAATCACATGTAAAATTAAAATTGTCAAAAAGTATCTCTGTATTATACAAAGCCAAGCAGGCTCTGGATTACAAATCACTCCGCATTCTTTATTGTTCATTAATCTTACCCTACTTAAATTATTGTGCAGAAGTCTGGGGCAATAACTATAAAAATTCGATACACTCATTAACCATGATGCAAAAAAGAGCAATTCGTATTATACATAATGCCAAGTATCTGGGTCATACGAATCCATTATTTTTAGAGTCAAAATTATTAAAATTAGAAGATTTGGTTACATTCAAAACAGCTCAGATAATGTCTAGGGCCAAAAATAACAATTTACCTGGAAACATTCAAAAATTATTTAACGAACGTGTGGGGGTTACAATTTAAGAGGAATATTTAATTTTAAGAAACAAAGAGTCCGTACGACTAGAAAAACCTTTTGTATTTTGGTTTGTGGAGTAGGAGTGTGGAACAAATTGAACGAGGAATTAAAGCAATGTACAAACATGAATCATTTTAAAATGATATATAAAAAAATAATTTTCAAGGGGTACCGGGGATGGAGGGGATGGTTGACAAGTGGGGGTTAATGTTTATCTATTGCTTTACAATTGTTTACTTATGTTTGGTTACTTCATATATGAAGTTTGTATGTGTATAATAGTTGTATGTATATATATGTCTGTAGGTATTATGGGAAATTGCCTGGGGTAGTATTATTATTATTAATTAATTGATTTTTAAATATGGTAGAAGTGTTGGGGAAAAGGGGTGAGATTTAATAAGTTATTCTTCTTCTCACTCCTTTTCGAGCTTGTACAGACACAGAGTTGGACATTGGAAATTTGCGTTTTGTTCTTTTCATTGCTTGTAAATATTGATTGTAATGTCCAATTGTTTGATAATTTTGATTTTGTTACTATTAATGTCTTTACTTGTTCGGAATAAATAAAATAAATTAAAAAAAAATATATGGGGAGAAGGCAGGAATGGGGTACTGATTGGGGATGATCAGCCATGATCACATTGAATGGCAGTGCTGGCTCGAAGGGCCGAATGACCTACTCCTGCACCTATTGTCTATTAGGATTTCCAGATGGTGAATAATTATATTTTTACTGTCTTGTGCTCCTTCAAGTAATCGCACCATGCAGAGGTTTGACCCAACTCCTCCACAATCCAATTGATATCTCTATACCAGATGTATTTAAAGTAGAGCAATCAAGTCATACAGCATAGAAACAGACCCGTTGGACCAACCTATCCATGCCAATCAAGATGTGTATTTGAGCAAGTCCTAATTGCCTGTGTTTGAACCACATTGATCTAAACTATTTCTATCTAATGTGCCTGACCAAAGGAAGTCACTTTTAAGTTTTCCAAATACATTTAAAAATGAATGATATTAGAAACATAGAAATTAGGTGCAGGAGTAGGCCATTCGGCAACCGCCATTTAATATGATCATGGCTGATCATCCAACTCAGTATCCCGTACCTGCCTTCTCTCCATACCCTCTGATCCCCTTGGCCACAAGGGCCACATCTAACTCCCTCTTAAATATAGCCAATGAACTGGCCTCAACTACCCTCTGTGGCAGAGAGTTCCAGAGATTCACCACTCTCTGTGTGAAAATTAATTGCTTTACAAAATAGGATATTTGTCCAATTGGATTTGTGTGCTGATATAATATGCAAATCCCTCTTTGAACTCTCCTTATAGAAGGAACATTTGGTTCTAAGCACCAATTTATCAGCTTTTTTTGATCAGGATTTCAAAAGCAGCTCAGTTACAGTAATGCTTTTATTTTATTTTTATTTCTTATTTGCCATTGGCAGCGTGGATTCTGTCTGAAGTTTGAGAAATCACAGCTCAAGTTGCAAATCAGCAGAACTGTGGTTAAATCAAAAATATCAAATTAAGCTGCTAATCCTATTCAAATACATATGGCAAAGAATAGAAGAAAATGTATAACACTGCATACTGGAGTAATGTACCAAGAGAGAAAAATAGCAACTTTACTATAATCAGTATCCAAGAGAAGACAGAAGATTTTTTTCTTCCTCACCAATATAACGAGTCCCAGATACATTGCTTGTTTAGCCCATATCCCTCCAAACCTATTCTATCCAAATGGTTAGACTTTTTTTTACACAGAGTGGCAAAGGCATGGGACGCACAGCTGTCCCATGCCCTTGTCCCTGGGGTTGGTGGAGGCAGATATGATAGTGGCATTTAAGATACTTTTGGATAGGCACATGGATATGCAAGGAATGGAAGGATATGGATTGTGTGTAGACAGATGCGTTGGTCTTGGCATCATATTCGGCACAGATATTGTGGACCGAATGGCCTATTGCTGTGCTGTACTATCTCATGTCCACTGTCCTATGTCCCAGTAGTGGGAATATTAGAGGAGCAAAGAACAGCTGCTGGAAGCAAGAAAGAAGGAAGACAGCTAGTGTGTTACTTCCCAAGATCCCTCTGGACATCAATACTCTCATTTACTGTATACTTTTCACTTATTTGACCTCCCAAAATTCTTGTCCATATTAAATTCTATCTGCCATTACAACCTCCCATGTCGTCTACATGTCCATTCTCCTGTTCACCTTTCTCTACTCTGCACTCTTCTGTATATGATTGACATAGAGCCTTCTTCCTCTCACCACTCCCAACCACATCAACTCCATCTTCTTTGCAACACTTTCTCCCAATGCAGCCTAGTGATACAGTAATTAAAGCCCCATGCCAGATACAGGATCAGGTCTGAAGGGCCTCAACCCAAAACGTCACCCTTTCTTTCTCTCCGGAGATGCTGCCTGTCCCGTTGAGTTACTCCAGCATTTTATGTCTATCTCAGGATCAGGTCAAGTCCTATCTCAAGTAACTGTGCTTTCTTGGGATATTTCAAATTCCAATGATATTTAACAATTAAACCAGCAACACTACATATCCATCTCGGGTCCAACAAATTGTGATCAGACCTGCATGAGAGAATTTCTTCAGCACCACAGGTTTGCCACTGTTGAATTCTTCATAGCATTAGTTGGACAATCACAGTTCAACATTCAGCACCAGTGTCCAACTGGTGTACACAAGGTTTTATGCTGTGAACTGCCTATTATAATGTCACACGTCATAATTTAGCAGACAACATATTGTTCTAAAAAATGGTGAAGATTCTGGGAAATTAAATCTAAATCAGCATCCATTGTGCTGAAATAAATGAAAAGTAATTCAACTCAACCAAGTTAATTATCATCACAGCATCAAAATTGCAGTAGAGCAAAGGTTATAATCCAAAGGCACAAAGGTGGAGAAGGATAGGACCCATCTTCAGACGTCGGAAGAAGGGGCCGCACCCAAAATTAGGGACCTATTCATATTAACATGAACGACTAATGGAAATGTGGATCATTCTAGACATACAGTACATAATTGGAGGTTCCACATCTTAGATACAAAATAATGCCTATTACTCAGAGTCACAGAGTAATACAGTGTGGTTACAGGCCCTTCGGCCCAACTCACCCACACCGGCCAATAATGTCCCGTATACCCTAGTCCCACTTGCCTGTGCTTGGTCCATCACCCTCCAAACCTGTCCTATCCATGTACCTGTCCAACTTTTTCGTAAACGATGAGATAATTATTCAGTTGGATTTATGATCCAATAGGGATATTTTGAAGATATTCCCAATAATCTGGCCACATTTTTTCTAAATTACAATATTACTAAAACAGATTTCTTCTTGTTCCACTTCACTGTCTACAAACAATGACTACAGTATTTTGTTGGATGTAATGAGGGCCTGAGGTTGCGCTTTAGAAAGTGCACAATAGCCTGATTTTAATTAACAATTTGATTTAAGAGAGTATGAGATGATAGGTGGCTGGATCAAAGATTTGTTTGCTGGATTTAAAATGGAAAAATGAATACCTGCAGATGCTGGAAAAGTGAAATAAAAGCAAAACAGTGGATATGCTCATCAGATTAGACATCATTTGTGAAAAGAGAAACAAAATTAACTTTTCAGATTGGAGTCTCTTTATCAGGGTTTTCTTTTAAGACTGGAACCCGTCAACATTGTGCAATATTTTTTTTTGTATCTTGACAAATTGTAACAGTGGGTGTTTAAAATTAAAAATTGATTCTCTGGCACAAATAACAAAAGTTAACCCTTAACAATAAAGTAGTGATCTCTTTTCTACTGCGTGAAGATGCCTTTCTGTAAATATGTTAACTCATCGTGAGACAACAACTTTCCCGTTTCGGACTCCACACCTACAAAATAAATATGCTTGCCATGGAGGAAGACCAAGGAGGATTCATTAGATTCTAGTGATAGTGGGTTCCTATACGAGGAGGTATTGTATACTGTAGCTTAATTCTTCAGTGTTGAGAAGAATGAGATTTTTTCTTT